>NC_068938.1:158258873-158393873 GCF_016801865.2 Culex pipiens pallens
GAAAAGTGTATAAATAACACTTAAGTGCTTATAACTTTTGATAGGGCTGTCAGATCTTCAATGTTTTGGACTCGTTAGAAAGGTCTTTTACCTTTCTAAAAATGTATAACATGACGGGTTTTCTTACAAAAACCACCCTTTTTGCAATCTTCCTGACTTAAGTCAAAATCGTTTTTTTTTGCATAACTTTTGAAGTAGGTACTTTTCTAAACTTCATAATATTAACTAGGGTCTTGTGGGATCCCAAGACGGATCGAATGAGATCAAAACGGTCCAAATCGGTACAGCCAGACATACACACGCACAGACATTCAGTTCAGAATTTGATTATGAGTCGATAGGTATACATGAAGGTGGGTCTACGAGGTCGAATCAAGAAGTTTTATTTTTCGAGTGATTTTATAGCCTTTCCTTATTGAGGTGAGGAAGGCAAAACTAATTAAAATCGGTTGTTTTATAATTAATATTTTAAGTGAAAATACAATAATTGAGTAATCCTCATGAATTTCGCAGTTTTTTTTTTCGATATTTGGAATTTTCCATTTTCTTGACCGATTTGGCAAATTTGGCAATAATCAAAACTATTCACAAAAAATAGGTACACGGAAAAAAATAAGTTTTTTTAAATTTTTATGCTTATTAAAAAAGTTGTTATCCCAAAAAAGATTTGTTTTTGGTTTAGAAATTTATATATTTCGAGTGTCTATAAAGGGCATCTGTTGCGTTAGATCTGTGGATGTTGCAAAATCTAAAACTGGAAGTATATTTTTTTGAAAAATTTGTGATTTTTTGACAATGGAAAATATTGTGAAACAAAATTTCAAAACAGATTTTGAGACGCAAAACCAAAATTACCATCGCTTCAAGTTGAAGGCATTTTTAATGTTATTTTAATATAGCAAAATGTTTTTTTTTTTGTAATTGAAAAATATTCCACAAGGGAAAAGCAATCCTGGACAAACTTTTTTAAATGCTTAGAAAATTTCCATTCATTTTTTTTTACTTTATTGGTTGGACTGCTGTTTGCTGAGATACAATCTTTTAAAGTTTAAATTTTGTGAAACATGAGTTTTTCTCAGTGTCATCCTAATTTTTCAACTTACGGAATCTGAAATGAAACTTTAGTGAAATATCCTGCTTTCTATAAAAAATAACCAAGCTTATTACAGGCTGGCGTTAACAGGACCTCATTTTTTTTAATATTTTCCAACTGGTAAGGGATATCTCAAAATTTATATTGTTAAAACATGTACGAGGGTAGGCCACACAATGTTCATTTTGTAAAGATAAAAGTTTTTTTTTTCAATTGTGCTTCAAAAAGAATATCTGTCAAAATAAATATTTTGAATTCCAATGTTGAGAATGTTTTCTGATTAAAAGTGTGAAATTAAAATATCAATGTCTAATGAAACGTTGGTTGATTTTAATGCCACTTAAGAAAAAAAATTAAATGTTTAACTTAGACACATAACAAAATTAGGTAAAATAGGAAACATTGAATTTTTTTTTCGAAACAAGTTTTATTTTTCATAACATGAATTTTAAGTATGAATCTAAAGTTTTTACATTTAATACAAAATTTTTAGCAATCAAAATACCTTTAAATGAGAAATAAAAATTAAATTTTGTTTCTTAAACACTCCAAAATTGTATTTAAGACACTAATTTCATCAGGTTTTAGTAGTAAATTATCCAAGGTATTCTAAAATGCAATCAGTTTTCCTGTTCAAACTTGACTTCATAGAGAAAACTTTACACTCAGAATTTAGAAAACATAATAATTGACAATAGTTTTGTATTTATAGCAACTGATCATTGAAATTTAAAAAAAAAAAGAAAAATATTACTTGAGATATTGTAAAATCTACTTTTCCCAAAATAATTCCATTGCACTTCTTTCGTAGGTATTTTCCAATTTGATAAAAAATCAAAAAAACCTTTCTATTTCACCCCGTTTTATAGTACATTGAAGCAACCAATACTTTTAAAAGTGTTGTCAGATCTTCAATATACAGCAATTCTGGTTAGGCTAGATTTTTTTGACATTAAGCTATTTTTCCTTAAAAGCCCAACTGTGCCCAATTCTGTTGAAACGTCTCGGAGTTCTGTTCTTTTTTTTTTTTTATTGCGAAAATCAAACAAAAAAAAAAAAAAAAAGGTTACCGTTATCATTTCATTTGATATTGCCTCATTTCCGTTGAAAACGAATTCATACAGCTTTTTTTTTGAGGTCGTTTCAATTTTCTTGAAAATATGTTAGAAGACATCAATAGGACTGTTTAGTGTTTATTTTTAATAATTATAAAATCACTTTCGTACATGCATTTACTTTAATATCAATCCTTTTACAAAATATTAGACCTGCCTAACATTATTTTTAAAGTACTAACAAGTGATTATGAGAAAGAATTGAAAATGGAAATACAAACAACTAGCCGATCAAATACATCAATAAAATGTCGTTGCATAAAAAACTGTAAACAATTAACAAAACGGCAATCCCGCAATGCGCGGAACGCGCTAATTCCATCATTTTTTTCCGCATCCAATTTGTCCCTGCACGATCAAAGGTAAACATGCCAATGACGTATAAAAAAGCAACCATCAAATTATCCAGGTTAATTTCATTAGACCCCGTAAAAGTCACATTCGCAACCATCGAGTGCAGTCTCCGTCCACAAAACTCCGCTCGCACGCTTCTGACGAAGTTCCTCTCACCGCACGAAGCTCGGCGAAATTCGCCTCAATAATATTAATTGCCTTTCGTCGCTTCAGTCACCGGCCGTGCGCCCAGCACCAACTTAATCGAGAAGCAGTGTTGCCAACATGACAGTTATAAAAAAATTGTGTTTAGTATATCTTCGTATTTTTTTCTCAAATCAATCAATTGAAGAACAAAATCAAAAATTTATAAACATTTTATCATCAATTTTTGTAACTGTGAGTCAAACCTTTAAAAGCGAATCAAGCTTGACATTCGTGCGCACGTTTTAATTTTATTATTCTGTGTTTGCTCTCCTTCCATATTTTTCACTAATTGAATTAAGCACGATAAGTGGCTCAAAAGAATTCGCTTCTTAATTATTAATTAAACATATCGATGGAACGGCCTTCTCTTTTGGTGTGACGGCAAGCAAACTTTTTTCGCTTTTTTTTGCACTCGATTTTTATTTCGAGCTTAAACGAAGTTTGACAAGTCGCGTGGTAAATTCCAATAACCGACAACAGACCAACGAAAAAAGAGGCCCCTCCCGATGATGTAGAGGAATCATGTTGAATGGGCCCAAACAACAGCAACAACAACAGTCCAAACATTCTGCCGTAATAATACTCTTACTCGGAGCGATGAATGTGTTGTACAAGTACGCCTGGCGTGTTTGTACACTATCACGTCGCATTCACACTGAGTACTGCTGACGGGCTGGCAGGTAAACATCTTCGACATGGCCAATCGGGTTCGTTCCGGTACATTTGGGCTTCAATTGTCCTCGGGGTTGTCGAGTATGGGTGGTCAACAAACGGTTTCAGCATTAAAGTTTAGAGTAAGTAGTATTCAGCGCAGACTAATGTTGCGTAACGCAAAAGGGAGTGGACTGCTTGGTATGCAATATTGGTAACGTTTGAATCAAGTATCGATTTTTAATCTGATTAAATGTTGTCCAGTCCAGACTCGATTATCCGAAAGCTCGATTATTCAAAGTAAACCACGATTTTTTTGTGTTTTTTTTTTATTTTCTTACTTTTGACATCAAATTTGCATTCTGCGATCCCTTTGATCTTCAGATTTGAAAATTACTACTACTTCAAATCTGAATGATTGATTGCTATGAAAATTACTAAATGCATTTTCTCAATATTTAATCACCGTCATTTTTGCCGCCATCTAGAATATTAAAATATTGAATCACTTTAGCGTAGTTAAAGGATTTCGGGACAGTACGCATTTTATTTCAATTTTGATTCTTCCCATCAACTGACGATATCTCAGAAACTATTAGTCCGGATTTTAATGTTGAAAATTGAAACTTTAGCAAATTTGATATTTTCAATAAAAATATTTCAAAATTGTCATAATTTGGTCTAAAATATGAAATAAAAAAAAAATCTAATTTTAGACCATTTAAAAAATTATGCTTGACCATAAATTTATAAATTCAAATTTCATTTCATTTTCAAAGCTCTGAAAATTACAAAAAAGTTTAAATTTTTCACATTTAAAAACGAACCAATAGTTTCCCAAATATCGTCATTTGAAAATTACAGGCTGATTAGGTTACACAAATAAATTTCATCAATTCGAATTCCTTGTGAGGCTGCTATTCAGAAACTAATTGCCCGATTTTGACAGTTCCAGATAGAAAATTGTAGGAAATTTTTCTCAGCTTTTCAAAAGTTTCTAAAACATTATAAATTATACAAAAAAAAACAGTTTTTTTCGATTACAAATCCGATTTTGCTTTAAAAAATATGTATCCTAAAAAAAGTTCGATTTTTCATAATTAAAAAAAAAACACTTTAAAAAACCAGATTTTGCAACATGGCGCACTTTAGCTCAAAAGATGTTTTTTGTTCCCTAAAATAAATAATTTTATTTTTGAAATTTCAACTTTTACTAATGATAACGTTAACTCAGAAATTTGATTTTCCGTGTACCATTTTTTTCAAAAAGTCCTAATCATAACCTTCAACTTTGCCGAAGACACCAAATCGATCAGAAAATCATAGGATCTCGTCGGAAAAAAGTATTTCAAAATATATATTTTAAAATGGCCACCAATTCAATATTATGCCCTTTTGAAAAGTTAGCCTTGATTTCAAAATGATCAATATAATGTTTTTGAAGGGATCAGAACATTTCACAAATGTTTCATTTTCTTCTCACTGAAAATTGGACCATTTGATGCTGAGATTTTGGCATTAAAAAAGGTTGAAGTGAAACTTGAAAAACTTCGATCTTGCTGTTGGAAAGAAACTTAACTTTTAATTAAGTGGGTAAATTTCAATAAGAAAGAAAAAAGGTTTCATTACATGGTTAGAATTAGATTTTAATCAAGCTTCTTGCTTGAAAAATGTGTACAAAATCAGGAAAAAAAAATAAGTTTGGTAAATAACGATTTAAAATTTTAAAAAGTATTTAAAGTGTAAAAACCTGTTTTTGAACAAAAAATACTGTATTAAAATAAATCATCCTCTAAATGAGATTTTCTAGACCAACCTTCACGTTTAAATATCAACTCAGTGTGTGTTTTTTTTTTTTTTTTTTTTTTTTTTTTTTTTTTTTTTTTTTTTTTTTTTACAAGGACGGAATCTGCTACCAGACACCTGAGAATTCATTTCTCAGGTAGTGTGGGGTTGGGAAATCAAAAAAAGATTTCCCGACCCACTAAACCAGTCCTTGAACGCCGTGCCCTTTTCCCCCCGGGACCACCTTTCGGTATAACTTCAGTGTGTGTGTGTGTGTGTGTGTGTGTGTGTGTGTGTGTGTGTGTGTGTGTGTTGGTGTGGAATGTTGATAAAAAATTTACTCGATGATCGAAAATAAGAAAGTTTAGATAAGTATCTCAAAAATGATGCTTTAAACGATTTGGACTAAAGTCCGGAAGGTTTCAAAAACGGTTGTTTTTGTAAGAAAAACTGTCATGTTATACATTTTTAGAAAGGCATTTGAAAGGGTTTTCAACATAGTAACGAGTTTACTAAATTTTAAAAATGGCTGAAATTTTACTCAATCCCATATCCATTTGGAGATTGTTTTGAGCTCAAACTTACTTACAAAGCGTCTTTATTTCCAAACATTTCATTATTTACCAATAACTAAACTACTACTAAAAGGTAAAACTGGAGGTGAATAAGTATGTTAACAAATAAACATACAGAGCAAAAAAAAGTTGTAATCCAGCTGCGTGTAAAAGGCCTGTTATAAAATAAGTTTTGCATTATTTTATGAAAACCTATGTAATATTACACCCTGAAATATGTAGCCTCCATATGGGAAACATACTCGACAGAAATGTCAAGCTCATATATACGTTTATACATCCTCCTTCTCATCGGTCTGATGGCCGAGCGGGCTAAGGCGCCAGTCCTTACTGTTGGTGCTGGGTTTGAATCCCGTCGGTTGCAACTTTTTTCTTGTGTTTACAAAAAAATTACATGCGGTGTGTAATATAAAGAGTCTTTTTTGACCAAGGTGATGTGCATGCTTTTGCATGCGATTTTACCATCGGATTTTTTGCTGTGTATTGTAAACTAATTTAATGGTAGTGGTTCATTGACCTGTTTTTTTGCTTCATTATTTTTTTTTAAGTATGTCACTTAAATAGTTTTTTAACGCATAATAAATATTCAAGGTTGAATTGGAATGGTTTAAAAACATAAATAAGCATAAGAATAATCTGCTTGCTTGCTAATACCCAAATGACCGATTCTTAGCGAAGCTACACCAAAAAGTCACTTTTTTCAATTTTCAATACGATTTTTTAAATGAAAAAAATAATTTTTACTATGATTCAAAAATTGCAATGTTCATTAAATGCGTTTTCTTACCTTAAACACCAAAAATATTGACCAAATATTGTCTGCAAGCCATCGAATATGAGAGGAGTATTTACAAAAATCTGCTCCTTTCGTTGTCCCGTCACGGAAAGAAATGGCTGGCAAAAACTCAAATTTCAGCCAATTCGTTCAGTTCAAGGAGCATAAGATTCGTTTTTCAATTTGTGATAATGTGTAAGACAGCAAAAGTTTGAAAAAATGAAACTGGCCAACTTGTAGCGATTGTTTTGATGTGCTTTTAAAAAGTCCAGTTTTACGATGTTGTCCCATCACGCTACATTTTCATTTCGTGGGAAGCACAGGTACAATATTGTTTATTCTTCATACCATTTCTTTGTAGGAAAATCAATTATCTTTCCAAATATGTAAAAACATTGGGGGGTTTTCTTTTATTTTGCCATTATAACCAAAACGCTGAAAAAACTTGGGATTTTTTAAAAGGAGCCGAAGAATCGTTCAAATATGAAAAATTAAACACGTTTGTACGATAAATTTGTACAATTACAAGACCATAATTGTGATGCGGTATCCATTGCGATCCATTTTCAATTGCCCTACCTCTCCATCCCATAGCATCACGTTCGGCCTTCCAAAAATTAATTACCTTTTTGCTCTAGATTCCTCAAACTGCCACCAGCACTGCTGCTGCCATTGCCATCGAACTCATTGTCACCATCGGAGTTTAGTTCAAGCACTTAACTTGCACACTGCCACAGTTGTTGCTGTCGAACCCATATTTGTCGTTCACATCCTTCGTCAGCAGCCGGTTTAAATCGCCGTGTCGCACACGTTTTACGTGCTCTGTAATCGCAATTTATCCGAAAATAATTACTTCAACGTGTCACATTTAACGCCGTCCTTCCTTGAGCGGTGGGATTACTTTAAATGGCAGTCGGAGTTGAGGTATACGATTAACAACTGTGAGTTTAAACTCTTTTTTCGATTTTCAACCTGCAGCTGTCACCACTGCAGCGTCAGTCAATCAATATTGGACTGAATTAATTTTTCATGCATTTCACCGGAATCCATGAATAGCGGCACTGATTACGAAGCTTTAATTATTCCATTTAAATTTGTTTGCGCGAACTTTTTTCCTGCAGGTGGTGATATCGGACTTGAGCCACTCGCAATTTGAATGAATTATGGTCGCGCGCCCGCGCGAAAAAACCGCGACGTCGATTAGCCACTCATGCCACGTGCACACGAGTCAACCGTACTGAGCCAACTGGTTGGCCACGCGCGCCACGCGCACCTATCGAAGCGCGATCCAATCAGATCCTCTCCAACAGCCATTCAGTAGTCAGTAGCAGCAGCAGCAGAAGTAGCACCTATCAGTCAAAGTTGGTTAGACTGCTTAAACCGTCCAAAACTATCACCGGATCGCTCGGTGCCAGGGTTGTACGGAGGTCTCCGGAGGATTTACAAAAAAAAAAATTGATTATGTCTTAGCATTTCTTGCATTTAGCTTAACTTCAATTTACCAAATGTTTTCTTGCATAGAAATACTTTTTCAAATCTGAGAGGTAGTCTTAAAAATACTACAAATTTCTGATTGAGATGTAGATCCGAACTGTTTTGTATACACCAGAATAAAAATTGAAAAATTAAATGCCTTCCAAAAATATTTTTTCTTCAAATTGACAAAAGCTGTAAGCCTGATTTCATACATTTAAATTTAAAAATAATTCATTGTTTGATTTCCATATTTCAAGTTGTATTTCTTCTGGTTACTCTATCTATAGATACGTACACTATTTTTTTCTTGTTAGGTGCACCATTTTCAAAATATAGCCATTCAAAGTATAATTTTGTCCGATAAATTACGGTTTTTTGACTTTTTTAAAAAGTGTCCATGATTGTCCACTCCGGAAAATATTTTTGTCGAAAAGTTTAGAAAATATCCTACAATTTTGTCTAAGAAACAGTGAAGATTGAACCTCTGATTGCTGATAAATGGAAAAGAAACAAAAAAAAAATGAATTCTGTAAGTCTCACCCAAATAACCCTCCAATGCCTAATGTCGATATTTCAGCAACTAATGGTCTTATTTTCAATGTTGAAATATGAAACTTTCGTGAAATTTCCCGATCTCTTTGAAAACAATATTTTGTACATTCTCTGTTTGGAAGGCGTCCTTGTTAGCTGCTCCAAGCCGGGTTAATTCGTGACTTTCAACCGTTATCTCCTAAGTACTTTGGTACCGTTTTTCCGTGTAGTTCGTGAAAAAAGCAACTCCATTAAAAAAAATTAAATAAAGACTAACATTTCAAAAGGGCCAAACATTCAATATTACGCCCTTATATTTTCGATTTTTCGACTTTTCAATAGCAAATTCAATTTTACATAAAAACATGAGGTCAAGAAATTTCAAGTACAAGAGTTTATTTTTTTACAAAAATCACTATTTAAAAAAATCATAACTCGTCGGCAAAATGTTGGTCCATACTTCTGAATGGCTTCAAAGATGCGGGGTTTTGTCCCCTAGAACATATTTAAAAGAAAAATCAAAACTTAAAAAAAAATACGGCTTTTGGGAAATTGAATTTTAGGTGCATAAAAGTTAATTTAAAAATCACCAAATTTCATTTGTCTGCGTACCTATTTTTTCTGAATAGTCCTCATCAATCAAATAAAAAAAAACAAAACAAAGAACAAAAATGTTCGTAATCGGTTGATTTCGTAGAGAATTGCCCAATTATGTTTAATGCCCTTTGACTTACAAATCTGAGGGCTATTCTACTAGCGCTGCTCTTCTAAACATAGAAAAAAGCATTTGACAGCGTTTGGCATAAAGGTTTGATTGCGAAATTGAAAAGGTTTAATTTTCCGATTTAAATCGTGAAAATTATTCAAAATTATTTGACGGATCGTACTCTACAGGTATGTTATCAGAATAGCAAATCTGATCAACTACCTGTGCGTGCCGGCGTCCCTCAAGGAAGCATTTTGGGTCCAATTTTATACAATATTTTTACTTCTGACTTGCCTGATTTGCCCCCAGGATGTCAGAAATCACTTTTTGCTGATGATACAAGCATCCCCGCCAAAGGTAGAAGCCTTCGTGTCATCACAAGAAGATTACAAAAAAGCTTGGATATTTTCAATTCTTATTTGAAAGAATGGAAAATTACTCCAAATGCTGCAAAAACTCAACTTATTATTTTCCCTCACAAACCAAGGGCTGATTTTCTTAAACCAAAAAGTCATCACATTGTAAAGATGAATGAGGTAAATTTAAAGTGGGAGGATCAAGTGAAATATCTTGGACTTGGTTTTGACAAAAACCTTACTTACAAGGATCACATTGAAAGTATCCAGGTTAAATGTAACAAATATATTAAATGTTTGTATCCACTTATAAACAGGAATTCTAGACTTTGTCTCGAGAATAAACTGTTAATTTATAAACAAATTTTCAGACCTGCCATGCTTTATGCTGTGCCAATCTGGACAAGCTGTTGCTTAACCAGGAAGAAAAAACTTCAGAGGATTCAGAACAAAATTCTGAAAATGATTCTGAATCTTCCTCCCTGGTTCAGCACCAGTGAACTTCATCAATTAGCCGAAGTTGAAACTTTGGATGTTATGTCCAATGAGATAATTGATGCATTTCGACAAAAATCATTGCAGTCTTCAGATGCATTGATCCGCTCTTTATATAGTTTATAAGTTAGTTTTAAGGTACAGTCATGCCTCGGTTTTGCACGCCTCGGTTTTGCACTGCCCCGGTTTTGCACCGTTCAGCTGCCTCGGTTAAGCACGGCCCAGTGCTTAACTGAAGCACAGAGCTTATGGGATTTTGGCTATATGGGAGACATTGGCTATAATTCTATGAATAATCATGCAAACATCAAAAATTATAGTGTTTTGGAATCGGGATGATGTCAGTTATCCATTAAAATTATTATTTCATGAAAATTTTCACAAATATACGTATTTTTCCTGTATTTCGAAAATGCATTTTTCTAAAAAATCCAAAAATATATTGTTATTGCAATATGGGTATCAAATGATCAGGTTTTTTTCATACATTTTGGATGTAATAACAACATTTTTAGAAAATACTCAAAATTTTCACAAAACTACGTATTTTCGAAAAAATACTCAAAATTTCTGTTTTTACAATGTGGGTATCAAACGATCGGGATTTTTTCATACATTTCGAATGTAATAACATTTTTTTTAAATACTCAAAATTTTCACAAATCTACGTATTTTCAAAAAAAAAATACTCAAAATTTCCATTTTTACAATATGGGTATCAAACGATCGGGATTTTTTCATACATTTCGAATGTAATAACAACATTTTTAGAAAATACTCAAATTTTCATAAAACTACGTATTTTCGAAAAAAATACTCAAAATTTCCGTTTTTCAAATGTGGGTATCAAACGATCGGTATTTTTTCATACATTTCGAATGTAATAACAACATTTTTAGAAAATACTCAAAATTTTCACAAAACTACGTATTTTCGAAAAAAATACTCAAAATTTCTGTTTTTACAATGTGGGTATCAAACGATCGGGATTTTTTAATACATTATGTATGTAATCAATTTTTTTGAAAATTCTCAATATTTTCACAAAGCTTCGTAATTTCAAAAAAAAAATCAGTTATTGCAGTTATTGTTATATTATTATCGTTTTATACCCATATTGTAAAAATTGAAATTTTGAGTATTTTTTTTCGAAAATACGTAGTTTTGTGAAAATTTTGAGTATTTTCAAAAAATGTTGTTATTTCATTCGAAATGTATGAAAAATCCCGATCGTTTGATACCCATATTGTAAAAATTGAAGTTTTGAGTATTTTTTTCGAAATTACGTAGTTTTGTGAAAATTTTGAGTATTTTCAAAAAAAAATGTTATTACATTCGAAATGTATGAAAAAAATCCCGATCGTTTGATACCCACATTGTAAAAATTTAAATTTTGAGTATTTTTTTCAAAAATACGTAGTTTTGTGAAAATTTTGAGTATTTTCAAAAAATGTTGTTATTACATTCGAAATGTATGAAAAAATCTCGATCGTTTGATACCCACATTGTAAAAATTGAAATTTTGAGTATTTTTTCGAAAATAACGTAGTTTTATGAAAATTTGGAGTATTTTCTAAAAATGTTGTTATTACATCCAAAATGTATGAAAAAACCTGATCATTTGATACCCATATTGCAAAAACAATATATTTTTGGATTTTTTAGAGAAAAAAAATGCATTTTCGAAATACAGGAAAAATACGTATTTTTGTGAAAATTTTCATGATATAATAATTTTAATGGATAGCTGACATCATCCCGATTCCAAAACACTATAATTTTTTGATGTTTGCATGATTTTTCGTACGATTAAAGCCAATGTCTCCCATATAGCCAAAATCCCATAAGCTCTGTGCCTCGGTTATGCACGCCTCGGTTTTGCATCCCCCATATGCGGTGCTAAACCGAGGCACGACTGTATCCCGTTTCCCTTTTGTAAATGTAGGACCTCCTACATTTGAAATTACTGAATAGCGAAAGTTACAATATTTCATTAATAAATGAAAGTTGCTAGTATTTAAAATTGAGGTGAAAAGTCATCGATTGTGATTGGACACTCAGTAATATTTCAACTGAATGAATGTACATGGAAAAAAAAATCTGAATAAATATAGATTTAAAAATGCCCTTTGACTTTTTGGAACATTTTGAGGCAAAACTTCAAAAAAAATGGCAATAGCCTTATCAAAACTAAAAAATTCTAACAGCCTACCAATTGAGGGCAAAATATAACTCTCCATAGCTTTCAATAAGCAAATTTTCTGTTTACATTAAATCTTTTTATTTGATTGTTTTAATTATTTACAAATCGAATTCGCGGTGTAGATGAGAAATTCTAAAAAAATAAAAAAAAAATTTCAAGACTTTGAAATTTGTATTTTTTGTTTAGATGAAACTTTTTCCATGCTACAGTCCAGACTCGACTATCCGAAGCCTCGATTATCCGAAGGTTTGCATGGGACTTCGAATAATCGAATCACAAACAATTTTTTTCCCCCATTTTGTTATTTTCCTACTTTTAACATCCAATTCGAGTTTTGCAACCCCATTTTAGTCAAAATTAAATTGTTGAATGTCTATTAAGTTAAAAAAATGATTTTTTTTCAATATTTCACCACCGCCATTTTGGCCGCCATCATGGATAATTTTTTTTTTATAACTAGAGTAGTTTAGGGGTCATACTTAAGTATCAAAAATAAGAGAACAAAAAAAATATTTGCGTGATGCAAACGTGTCCAGTCTTTCGACGTTTGGCTTTTGACGACCCATTCCAATCGAAGGCTGAAGAAAACCGAGCGAGAGGCGAAGGCAAGTAATGAACAAAGGGTGGCCACCAACACCACCAGCAGCGCATGTGATGCCAGAAAACTTTCTCTATAAATGCTACTTTTCGTGAGCGTTCGCATAAAATTTCATCAATTTTGGTAGCACTAAGCAGACCCAAAAGAGCGCTGGAATAAAAAAGAACTAAGCTGAAAATAGAAAAATGGGCGTGGCCCAATGCATTCTCATCTGATAAGAATACATTCGGGAAATATTTTTTTTAAATGCTTGTAAAAGGAATAGAATAACTTTTAGTAAAAGTGAAAATAAACAGAAATATTCATAAAAAGTTGCTCTACTCGTTGGTGTACTTGGTATTAGTAAATTTCAAGGAACACTCCAGATTATCCAGCATAATTTAAACACGACCGTTTATTAGGCTTAAAATGGGTTTATTTCCCCTATGCCGGAATTTTGATCTTCTTTTTTCAGTTGATTGATATCGAATTTTGTTGAAATTGGAATGTTTTTTTTTATAGAAAGGTGTTGTGTAATGGTATATTATTTTTTTTGTATGTTTTTGTCTGTTTTCATAAGTATGCACTTTTAAATAAATAACTGTAAGACCCCCACGCTACACCCCTGACTCTCCCTTTCAACAGTGCACATTGTTTATCGCCCATCCATCAGAGGGGTGTCGATTATGCTCACCAATCAATTCTGGCTGCCAACCATGCCCAACCGATGTTCACTCTGCGGAGGTGTTCGGCGGCACCACTTCCAAACTGCACACTTGACTGCCCAACGAAGTATTCAAATCGACGCTCAACGAAAGTGAAGTTACATGCAATGCACTGCCAATGCAGACTTCAAGTTGGAGTTCAACTGACCGAACAAAGTTACTCAAATGTCCACCCCAAGGGGTTTCCAGCATCAAGGATTACTGACCAGTCTAAATGGAATTGCCAGGATTACTGGCAAGATGCCACGGATTACTTTGACTTCCCAGAGTTACTTGGGATTACCAGAAACCACGCTAAAATTTATAAAAATAACTTGGAATTACTGCCCAGCTTCCAGCATATTGAGAAAACTCTTTGTAATTGGATAGACTGACAGCTGTCAAACGCACAAAACCACGTGCTTGGCAATAGTGCGTCCATCCCGGGAATTCCCGGCACAAAATTCCCGGGATCTTGAATGCCGAGAATTTTTATATTTTGTATGGGGAATTCCAGGAATCAAACAAAAATCTATTTTTGGCCTGGAAATTACATTAACATTACAATTAATAAGTTTAAGCTTTTCTAAAACTTTATATAAATTGGTACCATTTTATTTGTAGTCAGTTTTGTTTTTAGACATCTTAAACCAACTTTTTAAGCTGTTTAGTCATGTCATATAGAAATAAATTAAAAATAAATATTCATAAGATACTTATTAAATTTGAATTAGAAATGTGGTGCATACAAAATTCAAAGCACAACAGAAAACAACAAAAATGTATTTAAGCTATCTAAAAACTGCTATCCTTGTTGAGAATTGATATTAATAGTCAGGGTTGTAAAAATATCAGCTCTCAGCAACTACAATTATCCCGCCTGAATATTCATGACTCAAATACAACTGCTCTTCTCTTCTCATTGAAACTCTCAGCGCCGAACATAGCCGAACACGTTTTCGTGTTTACACACTTGCGATTGACATTTTCCTTTTCACTCTCATTCCCGCTTGCACGATCATGCTACCGCAACAGCGTTTAACCACAAAAGCCGCCACAAAACCAATTTTGCAAACGCAGTTTAACGGGACGTTATGCGTGGTCGGCTCCTAATCGCCATCTCGCGTTCTCTCATTGCAGTTTTCAGAGAGATTGAGAGACTCAGCGGTGAGAGCGCATTGTCGAGGAAAAGGGAAGGAGTGATAGAGAGAGAATGACATCGCTGGGAATCACGAGACACAAGAAGAGATGTCACAAGCTATAGTGACGGCCGCTATACTCTCGGATATTTTTGGTGCAGAGATAATCTATTGATAGCTTTTCTATCACTCTTTTGCAACACTGTTAATAGTATTGAGCTAATTTTATTATTTTATTTTCAAGCTTGAAAAACATAAAAAAATATAAACAAAACATAGATTTTATGACTATTTAAAAAAAAATCCTGGGAATAAATATTTTTCCCGTTTTCCGTGAAACTCAAAACCTGTCCTACTTGGAAATCATCAAATAATGGGGTAAATGTCAATATCAGTTTGACAACTGATTTTGACGTTTGAGTGCTTTTTCATCCGAATAAATTTGAATTAGAGAGCATCCAAATTAGCGGACATTCCGAATCCACTCTGTACTTCAAGCAAAAGCAAATGCATTCTGCCGATTTCCCTTAAGGAATTACTAGTAGTTACTTGAATTAATGGGATATACACGAATTACTGAGTAACTATGGAATTACACGAATTACTACGGAATTACTAGGTAATTCTAGAATTACAGGAATTACTTCAGAATTGGGGTGTAATACTGGAATTACTGAATTACTTACTCAAAATTCGAATGATCCCGCACTAGCTATGACTTTGGTTTCTTACATGAAAATTAATAGGCAATAAATAGAATCATAAAAGGTTTATCAAAATTATCTTTTTAACAGTTGTTTTTTATTATTT
The DNA here is from genome assembly GCF_016801865.2 of Culex pipiens pallens. NCBI lineage: Eukaryota > Metazoa > Arthropoda > Insecta > Diptera > Culicidae > Culex > Culex pipiens. Next base: position 158,274,405 of record NC_068938.1, read on the forward strand.
TATTATATTCTGAAGTATGTTTTCACAAAAAAGAATCATGGAATTACCAGAATTACTGGGATTATTAAGAATTACCAGGATTACTGTGGAATTACTCAGTAAATCCGGAATTACAGAATTACTTGCTCAAGTTCCAAGTAATTCCGGATTAATGACCAGTCTGACACGATGCTGGAAACCCCTTGGTCCACCCGGTACGGGATGATCGTGGAGACTGACGGATCGATTCGGTCAGAGAGATCTGCGAATTTGACAACTACCGTGATCGAACGGTTTTCGGTAGCTAATTCGCTAATTGATACGCTTCAACTCCATGACTTCACGACTTTAACGACAGTGGGGTCTACGCCGTATTTGGGCTTGCTGATGACCCAATTAGGGGGAAGCTCCTCTCGATCGGTCCTTTGATTTGGTCAACTCAGATGAGTGGCGCGTCGTGATGAGCTAATGTTGCTCGTCCGTTGAGTCATTGCGTGCGATGATCGGTGCGTGTAGTCGTTGTGATGTTTTATGGCAAGGTGTGGTTAAGGCGTGATTAAGGGTACTTAGCGGAATGGGAGCCTGGGACAGCGAAGATGCGGCCATTGAGGTTGATTGACCTGGATTAGTTTGGCGGTGTATTGAGGTTGGTGGTGTAAGCGGTCGTGAAAGAGTTGGTTTTTCTTAAAAAAATCTCACAAATTTTCTAATCAAAATTCTTCAAAGGGCTAACAAACTTCCCTGCACTCCGGTAGTTCATAATATTCCGTCAATGTCTGTCACCAGGTATGGCCTCGCGGTAATTGAAATTCTCCAAATAGCGTACGATAGCCAGGGCACGTTCGTCGCCATATTACGTAACTGGATATCCACTATAGAGCCAACCAGCTGTGTGAACCCCGACATTCACCGGAATCAAAAACCCAGACCTCCCTCAATAAAGCTTCTACCCTCTTGGTCTAGTCGTCGAAGTCTATTGAAGAAAAAAAAAGTGATTGCAGTTGCAGTGTTTTCACCTTCGTTTACTTCCTGGCTCGAGCTGGATAGCCCCTCAGTTTCACTTTCAGACTCTCTGGTTCTGGCCGACACTGCTGACGTTAGACACGATGTACCGACCGGCAGAGAAGTATGTTTTGCCGGATGAAGACTGACCGAGTGGAAGCTTGTAGCCATCGAGGTATCAACGTGTTTTCCTCACTCTCAAGCGTGAGTGAGCTTGAACCTGGGAAAAATCTTGTAAAGCTGGAATTTTTCACTTCGAGTAAAGGGTTGTGAAATCGAAAGTATGAAGCCTTCCAGGAACAGAGCTGGTTGAATCATGGTTACTCATTACCTAAGTTATGATATCATACCCCAGAGGAATGAAACAATGTTTACAGGTAAATAATGTATCGTTCGATCTATAAAATTGATAATTACCTTTAATTGAATACATGTAAAACTCTTGAACACTACATCGAAAGCACTTGTTCTAAGCAGCATTGCCCAAGAACTTAATTCCACCCTCGATGCGACGTGCAAAATCGCTTCCATGCATTAACCTACTTTGCATAACGTAATTACCCACTAGTAGCTCCTCGTACTAGCTGCTAAGCTCAACCATCATCAGAAGGTAGGAGGCCTGCCGGTCGAAGTGCGCTTAACGGTAGGCGTAACTCACGGATTAACTCTGCCTTTAAAAGCCGCCCGGCCGACCCGCTCCGCTACTAGTACCACACCGAGTAGATCAGCTTACGGCGAAACTCCTTTCCCTTCGAATTCCTTCGACAAAATCGATAGGCTTTGACGGCCACAACACCGACCTGGTGGTAAGGTTGAAAAGTGGTAATCGAAAGCGTTTCGTAACTCCCGGGTGGTACCTTCCGCCTCAGGTCCGATAATCAATTGTTCTGCTCGGGGTACAAGCGTATACAAGCGTGTGTTCATCGGTCATATCGGTAATCGTGCACCGGGTGCTCAAGGGTCTACAGAATTGACCATTGTGGAATCAGCGAAGGGCCGACGCGGAGGTACTAGGTTGCTTTTGGAAAGTTATTAGCTTATCTGCTGATTTCATCAATCTTTAATCCTTTCAAGGAAAAGTATACCAAACAAGAGTAACTACCAAACACATTTTTTGAGAATTGTTTCAAACTATTTTATTGACTATGACATTACTTCGATTAAATTTTGCAAAATTATTTTCCCATACTAATTAATCTTGTAACTCTCTAAACCAGCAGCACGTGCGTCGCCCTTTCAAAAAGGCCCTAAGTCGTACTTCCACAATTGCCCATCGATCCAAACAAAGAGTCTATTTTTGCAATTCCAACTTCAAACCTCCCCTCAAGCTCAAAAAGGGAAACCAAACACTTGCATATTATTTGTATGCACCGCGCTCGTTGCAATGGAATTTCTTGATTATTTCGTTTTTCTTCGTTTTCGTTTGGCTGATGTTGTTATTGTTTGGTGCAGGAAAAAAAAACGAGCAAACACAAACACGAAAAGCCCAGACAGATACGGATAAAATCCGCGGATCGGAACGGATCGGATCGGATCAAGCGAAGAGACACGAGGCGAACGTCTATAGGGTTATTTCAAGTAGAAAAAAAAAAAACAGTGCATTTTTCAGAAGGTCGATCGCTGGGATGTTGTACAGTGGGGGAACTTGGGAACTGAAACTGTACGTCCTAATTAGTAAATCGTAACATGCAAATAAATAATTTCATATTTCAAACTCAATTTTCAACAAACACAAAACGTTTAAGGTGAGCGTACTTTTATTATGTAACACATCATTTGGTACCCCTTCCCCCTTCATTCCACTCTCTACACCCATACAAATTAAAATTTATTTATATGAAGAGTAACGCCGCTGAACTGTGATGCGCAATTAAATAATGGTTCTTATAATGTATAATTGCTACTTCTGCTACTGTCAAAAAAGCACAAAACCATTAAATTGATTATAATATTTTGTTGCTATCCTCAGAAATCTTTAAAAAATCGTACACAGCAGAGAATCGTCCCAGAAAAAAATCCTATTAGTAATTTGAAGGTTTTGATGCGCTCTTTCGATTGAATTTTGGCCCGAAACCCGGAACCCAAGCCTGATTTTTTAGAGCTCTTTTTCTGAAAAACTTGTGCGATGTCTGTATCCGCTTTTAAAAATTTGTGTCTTCCATCATTGGAAAACCGCTCGTAAAACCCACATTTTTTTTAATTTTAGATTTGTAGCCTAGGGGTTGGAGACGAACATTCTATTTTTCGATTCAAAATTTTAGACCAGTAAATGTGGTCAAAGCCATTTTTAGAGGTATTTTTTGGATTATTTTACAGATAACACTATAAAATTACAAGAATTCAGTTTCAAACAAAAAAACCATTCGAAAACATGCGCCATAAACTGCTTGTGCCCAAAATTTGAAGCTTTTCAAAAATTTATTTCCAGAGTTATAGCCATATTAGTATTTTACGTCTTATTTTTACCCTATTTTTTCCTATGATTTTTTTGGTTTTATACGGAATCATATACTGAATATCAAATTCGGAGTCCCAGCTCGTTCTCGCTCGAAAGATCGACAAGTCGTCAAGTCGAAGCATAAATGCCAGCACATTTACGCTTGCGCGTTTTACGCTGCACGTGAGAGTGTTCTTTCTGGCTTTTCATAATAGACATAGACTAACATTAAAGACTGAGTACCCTTTATTTTTTCTAATAATGTAAATCCAACATCTTGCGATCCATAATGTACCTCTGAAATGAAAAAAAATGCCCTCCCCCCATCGTGGCCAATTTACTTATAAATAAAATCTTTTTTGTATGGAGCGTGGACAATCGCAAATTGCAAGTTTTTAACTATCCATGTTCGCATAAATGTCCAATATACAAAAATAGTAAGCTGAGAAAAACGCGAGGCTAGTTTGTCCCACCCACAAGGCTACGTGTTGGCTACGTGTTAAATTTTCACGAGAAAACTGGATTTCCTCCTGATTTCTAGAACAAAGTACTGGATGTTTAGGCTCTTTTGAAAGATCACACGATTTTGAAACAAACTACATCAATAGCTCAAAAGTCATGCAAATGCATATGAGACATTTATGCAATCATGGGCAGATTAAGCTCTTAAACATGTAAATGATATGAGAGAACTGCCTCACCATCAGATTTTTTTTTATTCAATCAAAATATTTTACTAATTTGATTTGATTTAAGCAGAAAATTTTCCAAAATATAATTATTCCTTTCAATTTTTAAATCTCATTATTTTATAATAGAGCTATACTTCGAAGTGTAGCATTTTTTGAGATTTTAAAATTATGTTTTTTTTTTCATTTTGATGAATTTCATTACATTTTTTCTTAAAAGCCAATTTTGCAGACTAGTCATAACAAATAAGCATGTGAATTCTCAAAAATCTGTTTTTTGATGTTTAATTTTTTTTAATTGAAAATCAAAACATTAGTTCCCAAGATATCTGTGATGAAAAAAGAAAACTAATTGGGCAATACTGAGAAAATCTCATTTTTTACCTTTGCATGACCATATCTCAGTAACAAAAGGCGTATCTAGATAGATTTGGGAATTTGTTCAGCTTTTTGATTTTTTTAGCATAGACGAGCAAACTATTTCTAAATATGTAAAAACTACGAGTTTCAATCAATAAAAATAACCTTAAAATAATTATAACTTAAAAAACATGCAATTTATCGAAATTTTAGTGAAGTAATTTTGATTGCAAAATAAATTTCACATAAAAAATGAAGTCATTCTTCTATTTTTTTTTAAATCACTGTATTTTTCAAAAAAATAAAAAAAAAACAAATAGCTTTATCAAATTATTATAAACCGAGACAAAAAAAACCAATGCGACCGAATTTTTATTTCTTTGAACACTTTGTCATAAAAAACACCAACAGATTGCTCGTATACACATTTGAGCATAAAACATTGCTAAATTTAGAGTATTTTATTTAAAAGCAATGTATTACCCACCAGGATCCCAACATTATTTTTTCAATCCTCTGCCAAATAGCAAAATGATATTTTTAAACATTTTGGAATCAATCACATTGAGAACAGTTTTTTGAATAATTTCCCTCAAAAAAAGTATCAGCTTTGGTTAAATATAAGCAGAAATATGCCAAATTTTGTAAAATAAAAAGCGACTTTCTCAAAATTTCTGGATTTAGAAGCCTTTCTCATGATGACCGCCTACTCAGATATTTTAAATGATGCTAATATTTTGTTGAAACTTGAAACTTATACAAAATTTTGATATAATTCTTTATAATTGTTTAACGAGAATCATCGTCGAGGAAATTGTTCAGAAAACTGTTCTCTACAATGTGATTGATTCCAAAATGTTTCAAAATATCATGTTGCAATTTGGCAGAGGATTTAATAAAACATATTTGGGAGCCTGGTGAGTAATAATTATAGCTTTTCAATGAAATACTCTAAGTTTAGTAGTGTTTTGTGCTCATTTGTATCAAGGCATATTCGTAAGAAGTTTCATAGAAATCTACATGAAACCAACGATTTTCAGCGACTTTTCTGGAGAAAAATTCTATAAATCGAAAAAAAAATATCTCCAACGAAAAAAGTTGCTCTAGACCCCCGACGACATGTTAAACTGGACCCCGCAAAATGTCGGTGAAGAGCCCTTCATTCATGGTTCGAAATTTAAGACTTGCCGATTTTATTTTTTTTTATCTTAGGTTTGTTCTAGGAAACACACCCTGTGAGAAAAACTCAAAAAAAACGTTGAAACGATGTTTTTGATTGCAAAAATTACAGATTTGACCAAATTGAGTCCTGCAAAGTTCTAGGATCATCTAGACATCCTAACAAATCACTGAAAAAAATAATCGTCTTGTGCCCGAGAACCAGCGAATTGAAGTTACAGTTCTAACTATTTTGGAGCCTTGGGAGTTGGAATGTTAACAAAGTTTCAACTTTAATTTCTTAGCAAGCAGCAGTTCGATTGACATAATTTTCTCAGCTTTATTTTAAATATTTGTTTGCAAAGGTGAAACTCGCTAGACATCAGAAAATGAATTTAGAAAGAAATGTTTATTTGTCATTATTCGAAAATTATTTCTTTTTTTCAAAAACTCGTAACAGCGGGATTTGATTTTGCATCTTTTTTTAAATCTAATACAAAAGATGCCTTTTTGCTCATCGAAAACATTTTAAAAAATCTAAAAACTTAACTTTCAGTGATAAAAAAATGCCATCAGAGAAGTTGGGTTGGGATATTGGGTCTTGGGGGTGAGATTGGGTGATTTTTCACATTTCTATAACAAATCCTGTAATTTTGGCAGCTGTTTAAAGTTAAGGTACGCTATTGGCCAAAAATTACATCATGATATTTTTTAAATTGTTCTAAAAGTACCTAAATGCTTAGGAATCTTCATTTAAAACATTTTAGCATGTCAATGCGATTCGCTCGAACAAGTAAAACTTTTTAGTTGCGTGTTTGGACCCTTTCTTTGTATTACAACATCATTTTAGTTTAATTTCACTCAATGCCATGCAACCCTACAACCCTGCCCGTAAAATTGTATGGAACTTTGCTTGGAAATACTAATTATAGAAAATTGCTTATTTTGAGAAAGGGTATGCATTAATAAAGAATTGCTGAACCGATCTGCGAAAATTTAAACGATTTCTCAATAGTACTAATAATTTACAGTTTTGTTCTTTTTGTTAAAAAAATGAAAAAAATCCATTTAAAGGAACCCCGGTTCACGGTAGTCGTCATCTACATTCTTATAAACCAACTTTAAACAAAAATCTTAGGAAAACATCCCTCAGTGAATGCGGTTGGCGTTTCCACAGATCGCCAACCCAGAAAGGCGTGACAATTGTCGTGATCGATTAGCGCAATTAATCGTGGCGTGTAGAAAACAATCGCAACAAAGTGCTCAAGAACATGACAGATCGGTTACCGATGTCTTGGGACACATTTTCACGGTCCATTGGCCATAGAACAATTCTTATTTCTCATGCACTATTTTGGAAAAAAAGTTTTTTCAATAGTGTTTAGAAAAATAGTTACGTTAAAAATTCTTAGTTTAAATTCCGGGGTGACTTTGATAGTCATATTTTTTCTTGTTAAAATCATATTTAAGATGTTCAAACTTTATTTGTACGTTAAATGTACCATCACTAAGGTTGCTGATACAGTTTTTAAGAAAAAAAAATCACTGTTTATAATTAGTTAACTAAGTTTATAAGCTTTTTAACAAAATACATATAAATTTTAGGTAAAATTGTTAAAAAGTCGGAATTTTGCCTGAAATTTGTTAAAACTAGTTTTGTTTATAAAATTATCGATTTATATTGCATTTTATATGAATTCAAAACACGAATCACAAGTTTTCACATTTGACATGAAATTTGTTCAACTGAAATTGCCTATAAATTTTGAGATTTTTTTTAAGCTGTGTTTCAAAAACACATATTATTTATTATTTACAAAGTTATTTAACCTTCTCCTAGTGGAAAATTGTCCAAAGAATCCGAAAATGCATTCCGTTTTCCGATTCAAAATCATGTTCATTGAGAAAATTATGACACTTTGAGAAGTTTAAAATAATGACTTTCATCAACATTTTCTTAACTATAGTTGACTAACTTTTTGAACTTTTCAAAATTTTATGAAAAGTTCTTTTTGAGGTATTTTGAACACTTCTCTATCACGGTCAGTATGATTCTAAACCATTCCTTACGTATTTTAATTGTACTCTTTATTTTTCGGAAAAATCGCAATTAAAGTCACCCCGTTTTACGGTACTTATTACCAATTCGGATGTATTTTAAGAGTGGTTTGGTAATAACAAGAATAATTTTTTTAATTTCAAAAATTATGCTGCTTCTTTATGGGTGATTCCATCTCTAAGATAAACTTAAAGTAAAATTTCACAACCGTATTTATGTAATTCAAAAATTTAGATTTTTGTTAAAAAAATGACTTTTTGTTAAATTTTAATTTTTCAACGTTAAATTTCATAACTTATTAAATCAATGTTTTTTTTTCGAAGGTTTCAAAATAATCAGTTCAGGTCAAACAACAATCATGTGGGAAACACTTTATTGCGTAAATCATTTATGTAAAAACTGAACACATCTAACTATAAAAAATTTCTTTTATCTCCGAAAGATAAAATTCAATCTGAATTCACTCTGATTACTTTTTTTCTCATCACTGGCTGAATCGATTTAACCCTGACGAGTTAGAAGCGATTTAAAGAAAACGTTTTTGTACGAAAAGATTTTTGTTCACCAACTTCAACGATAATAAGCGACCCTTAAAACTTAACAGATATCGCTCAAAATTTTCTCAGTTACTAATTTTTGCCTAAAGAATCGAATCTAGGGGTATCCCTGATGTCGTTTTTTTATTGTCACCCTATTGATTTAGTGATTCATTTTTGGTGAAAAGTGAGCAAGGCATCAACTCCATAGTCCTCCAATTTGTATCATTTTCATTAAGAATTCATTACAATTTTTCATAATTTTTATTTATATTTTAACTGAAATTATTAAAAATAACCCTTTTCAAAAAATCACAGAACAACTTGCAATCGAACAAAATATTTAAAAATAATAATAATATTAAAAAAAAAATTATCAAGGTTTACTCTTGTATTGTTCACAATGCGTACAAAATGAAAACAAATATAGAAATAAAACTTTTCTATTTAAAAAAATAAATTTCAAAATAATCAGCAACCGATTTTCCTATGAACGGATAAAGTTCAAAAATTACAAAAGCTACACAAATATTTAAAAACCTGTTTATTAAACTGGTGAAAAAAATACGATGAGAAAAAAATTAACTGCGTTTTAACTTAGAAAACGATAAACTTTGGAATGCAATTATACCGTTTCTAGAACTATTTTTAGCTGAAATAAGTTCAAAAAAGCAAAAAAAAAAAAAACAAGGTTCAGTAATAATCCTGTTCAAGTATTAATTAACTGAAAGCTACTGAGAAAACATGTTTCTGCGGTGTTCAGTATTACTTGACAGTTTTGGCTTATTGTTAATTTTTGAGAAAGTCAATTTTAAATGGGAAAAAATATTGTTCCAAAAAGTAAATTTCTTTGACTGGAAAACTGTGTTTATTATAAATTTTCGTAAAAAAAACTTTTCAAATCTACATTCAAGGCTACATTTCATTGAGAATGTATGTCAATCTAAAATTAATTAAAAGATAATTTTTAAGATTTTTGAAAACTTTTTCTTAAGCTAGTTTATGGACCACACAGAAAAAATAAATTTCAATATGCCGAAGGTCTTGGGTTCTAGTCTCGGTACCGGTTCTTTTTTTTTTTTGATAGATGAACTTTTTTTAAAGATTAACCTATGAGTAAAGTACTCTCGGTAATTTCGGGATTTATCCTCTCCGTCCGCACACAGTACCATTTTACTACCGAATCGTGCTCTATATCCTCTCGTATGCCGATGCCCAGTTCTGGGTGTAGTATAAAAAAGCATCAATTCCTGGAACCAGATATTGCACCATTCTAAAATGTGGAGCAAAAAAATTTAAATGTAATGCCAAAAACTTCTAAAAAATCGTTAAAAGGAGCGGATGGAGTCTAAAGTCTGAATGAGGACATCAGCGTTTATAGAACTTAAAAGTTTCAAATTTGGAAATGGTTGAATTAATTTTGATATTCCAGGTCTAGAGGTCATCTACCTGGAAATGAAAATGAATAAACCTGGAAAAGGTCTTCAGTTTGAATCCCAGAGTGAATGTGAGCAAGGTGTAAAAAGATGCAATTTTATATTCCAAGGGCGCGGGAATACCAAAAAATAAAACCGTGACAATACCAAGTTTTGGTATTCAAGCAATATTCCAAAATCCAGAATACCTCAACTTGGTATTGAAATGTTTTGATATTAGGTATTATTTTACCCTTGGAATTACATGGTTTGGTATTGATGCGGTCTTCCACATACAAGATTTTGGTATGATTTCATGGTATTTTATCATCTATTACTGTGCAACCAAGGGCATATTTTGGTCGATGTTATTTGCCCAAGTAATACCAATATTTGGTATTCCTGTAATATTTACCCCTGCTTAGGCACCGTTTCAAGCCATTGAACACCTAGTTCCGAGTAGGAATCTTGCTACAGATATAAATAAATATCGAATTTTAGTAACAAATGAATCGTAATGATTTTTGTTTATTCTATCCTAAATTGTTATTTTCCATCGCATCGCGGAATTTCAAAGATCAAACATCAGATAAATTAAGACGACTTATTGATAAATGCACATTCCTCTATTGAAAATCACATCCCCCATTGAACTATGTTTTATTGAACCGTTGCCATTTGCAGAACTCACTTGCATAAAAGCGGTTAATTCTCGTGGCAGCAGGTTTCCGTGATTAATTTATGGCTTATTTATAGCCGACTGCGCCAGGGGGGCGGTTTTGAGTGAGAAGACATTTGTAAGCCCGGACCAAGCCAAGACCAAGTGCGGGATTATTGGTCCGCGATCTGTTTAAGGGAGGATTTAAGTGCAACCTCCCCTCTGACTAGCTAGAGTGGCAGGTGTAGAACAGTGCCAGGACCGGTTATCATCCGCGCCGTCCGAACTGTCGGGGCCCGGTTCAAGGTGGTACAGATCTTGGCGGCATTTAGCATTGTTTGCTCAACTGTGTGGCAGACATTCACACCGCTGGGAGTGTGTGGAGTTAATGTTCGATGGACTGGAAGTTGGCTGGATTGATTTGCTTGAGAGAGAACTGTTTCGTTAGAGCTTTAAATTGAAATTGAAATTTTGAAGTTAACACCGATATAGGGGAAATATACCCATTTTAATCACTCTAAGCCGTTTGACCAATTCTCATCACTTTTGCCATTTTCCGCTATTAAATCAACTTTTTCATATGCATCAACAATGGAGAGTTGCTTGCTCACTTTTATTTGAGCTATTTATTACTTTGGAACAGTAAAAAAACACTTTATGAAAGCTGTAATTCATGATCAAAGTGCTGATAGGCCGATAATAGAAATAGGCTGAGAAAGGGTATAGTTCCCCTACTTGGTAACAAAATGACAAAATGTGTTACCATAAGGTCATCCCCAAAATTGGGGTCGTTAGTCAATGCCCTCAAATTCAACTGTGACCGTTGTGGTTGAACTAAGCCACTAAATTTATTTTTTTAGGGTGCGGAACTGAATTTATTAGCAGCATCAGCAGCTGATTCCCACCTTGCTTGTGGTGGCAGTTTTGTTACAAATAACTCATTTGCTCGTTGGGTGGTCAAGTGGAAATTGTGGTTTCCCGCCATTAATTTGCTGCGATTTGCCAAAAAAAAGTTTGCCATTTTTTGGGGGCGTCGAAAAGTGAAGCGATTTGAAGCGTCATTCTTCAATCTCAACTTGAAGCATACGTTATTTAAAAAATTTATGAAGTGCACTTACCATTTTTGCTCTCTTTGGAGGATGCAACAGCCACGATTGAAGAGGGCGGAGGTGGAGCTGTCGCTGGCGTTGGCGTTGAGCTATGCTGCTGGTCTTCGTCCAGCACCATGACAGGAACGGCGGTGACCACTTTGTAGCCGGGCATGGGACCTGGAAGCAGAAATTGAATCAGTTTGATGAGAAATACTTTTCGCAATAATTGGAAATTATTTAATTTCTTGAAATTTGGTTATGTTTTTTATTTCAATGTTTTAAATTATTTTTTATATACACTTTTCAGAAAAAAAAACAATGTTCATATATTATTTTTTAATTTTAAGTCAAATTTTCGAAATTTTTTAACAAAAATGCCTTATATTACTTATGTGTGTTGCACTAATATACGTTATGCAATGTATTCTGAATAGTTAACCATTTTTCAATGAAAATATAAAATTAAGTCATTAATTCTTTTACCCCCTGATTTTTTGGAGATTTTTTTTTATGGGGACAAAAACTTGTTTGAAACTTTACTTGATTTTAACTCAAATTTATTTTTAAATCATGGTTAAATTTGCAGTAATATAAAATACAGTTCATTTAAAGTAAATTTATTTTTGGTTTTTTGGAAATTGTTTTTCTTCATTTCTCCGGATAGCGTAGATTTACTCTGTTACAGTTAAATTGTTGCAGTTGTTCATTATCTGGGCAACTTTTTCGAGGAACAAATAAGGGGAATTTTGGGAAACTTATTTCCTTAATCTGCGAAAATTTCAATTAATTCTTGAATAGAGCAGAAATCGGAATTTACCAATTCATGCTAGCAACTTAAACAAAAAAGATTTCGGGATGATTTTATCTTAAATCGAATAATTTACCACTATTTCTTAAAATGTGTTCCAAAATGAAAACAATTACAATTTTTTATCAAAACCGTGAGCTTTAAAAATTTGGATTTTTTTTCAGTTTTGTTATTGCTTAAAGGGGCCATCCACAAACGACGTGGAATATTTTTTGATAATATCATGTCACCCTACTCCCCCTTATGTATTTTACAGGCTTATAACCAAGACACCCCACACTTTCCTACATATGTCTAAGTTAAGATTAAGATAGCTTGTTGAAGCACGTATAGGGATACACTTTTATTAAAATGATTAAAATCAATGAAGCAAAATGTGAAACTAATGTTAAATTCATCTTTTGCGGAAAGGATTTCAAAAGATTTTTTGGAATAAATATCAATTAGCTAAATCATGTTTACTCGGTATACAAAAAAAAAAAAAAATAAAAGATTTTGTCCCTCGGCACTAGTTAAGGCCAAGTAGCTGCTGCCATCAACAATTTGAAAAATATCGATAAATTAAACATTTTTTTTTCCTTGAGTGTTTTCTATTTTTCTTAGCTTTCTTAGCTAAGCAGGGCTGCGGAGTCGGGTCATATTTCAAACGACTCCGACTCCGACTCCAACACCGGCTCCGGCTTTCAGCTCCAACCGACTCCGACTCCGACTTCAACTCCGGCCTACCAAATCTAGCCAACTCCAACTCCAGCTTTCAACAAATGGTTAGCTCCGACTCCGACTCCACATATTTTTAAATGGTTCAAAAGTTAGTTATTATTTTGAAAACATTGATAAATAGGATTTTTTAAATATTCTCTAAGTGTCTTGTTTTTCCCAAGGAAAATAAGTTCGAATCACAAAACGGAAAAAAGTTTCTAAGTTACAAGTTTTATACGATATTGAAACAGAAATCAAAAAATTTCTCCAGTTTTGAAGGCATTTTTAAAAGAACAGTTTTATAAGTAAATTTGGATTTATGTACATAACCTCAAATTTACATTTAATTTATTAAAAGATAATAAATTTAAATATAAAATTGTTAGTTTTTGAATGAATCATTTAAACCTGGCCTTTATGATCGATTAAATATATAAATTCAATTTGCTCACTTTCAAGCTGAAATTTATAAAAAGCACAGTGACTATCAAAGTCACCTTGTTTTTTTTTTTTTTTTGCAATTATAATTTTAAAAGAAATTATTTTTTAAAGCTCAATTGATTTTTTGAGTTGTACATGGACATCACGCCATTGCTGAAGGAGATTATTATTGCAAATTAATGTATCTAAAAATTGTCTTCATGAAAATTACGCTTAAAGGGTCCTTTTCAAATATCCGTGACCAACAGTGAAATTAAAAAAAAGTACCAAATTCCAAAATTCTAGGAAAATTGCCTCCTTTCCTTATTTAGTGATTGGGTTTTTAGGATTACTAAATAAGGAAAGGAGGCAAAATTCCTAGAATTTATGAATTTGGTACTTTTTTTATTTTAGTGTATAAAATATTTTACCTAGCAGTTTTGATTCATTTTAATTTTAAAATTTTCTATATATTAAAAAGGAGGCGCGCGATACTTTTTGAATCTTCACCTAAAACGAAGCTTTATGAATGATCGTGCGCCTCCATAAAAAATATGCAAGATCTTAAAATTGAATAAAAAACTAAAATTCGCTGGTAAAATATTTTCTAGTTCACGGATATTTCTAAAGGATTCCTTAAGATACCTTTCCAAGAAGATATTTTTTAGCTACATTGATTTGCAATGATAATCTCCTTCCGTCATATTGGCTTGGGACAAACAGTACGAGAAAAATTTTAACGGTTGAATAATGTTTTGATTTTTTTTTACAATTCATTGTTCATATTCATTGAAATCCTACCATTCTTTCGATATTTTTTTTAAATTAAGTCCTTTTTGGAACTGAAATCTTTAGATTTGTTCAACGATAATTTGCAACGATATCAAAATAGTTTGCTTAAGGATCAACATTCTCAGATTTTAGTAGAGAAATAGTAAACATTAAGATAATCGAAATATTTAACATATTCAATGAATATTTCAAAATTAGTTGCAACATTTTTTGTTATTTTTTCAGTTTCAATTATTTTAAATGCAGAAAGAACTGGATTAAATTTGGTCAAATTTGAATTGAAAGGGTACATCAATATAGGCAAAAGGAAGCAGTCAAGAATCAATGAAATATATCTGACAACAAAACCAATAATGTTTATATTTTTTGAGTTATGATACTACATAATTGGGTAAGAGGGGATTAACAGGTTATCATTTAGTGATCATAGTGAAATAACACAATTAGAGCTTTCCAATCACAATAAAAAGATTTAAAACATAATGGCATTTGATAAATCTCATTAAAAATGAAAAAAAAATAGCAGCGCAGTGTATGTTACTTAAAAACAAATAAAAATATAAGAAGTTTTGTAAATTAAACTGTTTTATAGCATATACTGAACAATAAAAAAAAAGTTGAATTTAAGATAACTCCGACTCCGACTCCGGGTTATCAGAAATTTTTCGGCTCCGACTCCGACTCCAGCTCATGAAATTTAGCCGACTGCGGCTCCCACTCCGACTCAAGCTGTTCGAGTTTTGACGACTTCGACTCCGACTCCGATTCCAGGTCCCCAAAAAGACTCGACTCCACCGACTCTGACTCCGAATTCACAAGTGTCCGTTATAACAAAAAAAAACCCCGATTTAATCCCACCTGGGGTGAGAAAGAGCCTTTTTTACTAAAGAATATAACAATGGTAGAACTTCTTTCAATTAATAACATCGACTTTGTTTATTTATAACGTCAGCTCAAAAGAAAGTCTTATGATGAAAGCAATGTAATATGATGATATTATGAGTTTTATGAATGATATGATTTCCAAAAGAAATTAAAACGCAATTTTCACCAAAAGAATATTTCTTGACTTTTTTTTGATAAGGTCCTATAAACAAATGTAAACATTGAGTGTATCCCGCTTACTCCGATGGACTTTGACATAAGGTGTGAAAGGGATACACTCAATGTTTACATATGTTTATAGGACCTAATAAAAAAAAAGTCTAGATTTTTAATCGTACAATTTGTTTGTACGTTTCTAATCAAACAAGCGATTATGACAAACGCGATCATAGCAAGCTTCCCAACAACGCACACCGCGGTTTTGGTTTTCTAGTTTCGGTACGAGCCCTTTTGTGTGACTGTGTTGGTGTTTTGGTTCATCGTACCAGCGCACCAAGACAAGGTACAAGTGAACCGCGTGTGCCGTACGGTGCAGGGAAGCTAGCCATTCAGCTTCTACGAAAGTGACAGAGTCAGAGATAGCTATTTTTAACAACCGCACCACTACACACTCAATCGCGAGAACCTTAGGAAGAAAGCCATTGGAGTCGCCAGCATTCAACACTTTGAAAACGATATAAACGATGAAAAGCTTAGAAAGCTCCTATTGGAATCCAATGAACCCTGTTAAATAAACTTACGAAAATGAAGTCTACATTTAGGCGATTTTAGGAGCGCACGGGAAACAAATTGATTGTAGCCGGATGAATGTCCTATGTCACAAAGGTTTTTGCATAAACATTGGACAGTTATGCAAAAACGGACAGGGCAAAAGAAACCGAAAAGCTACGATATCTTACATGTTGTAGGAAACATCGGTAGACAAGCTACTACAAAACGAGTATAAGTCGAGCCACAAAATCAATGCGCCAGCATTCTCGCGCCAGTATTCGAAGCTCAACTTGACAACTTTTTTTTTATGGTAGGTCAATCAAACGGCTCTAACTCCAGAACCATATTATGAATCTGGATGAAAATTTGGGAGGTTGTTGGGCTCGAAAAATGCAATTTTTGAGATAAATAAAAGATATGAAAATGAAAAAAATTTACCATATTTTTATTTGAAAACTGTGTATTTTGTTGAAAAGTCTGGCCGCATCCGAAAACAGATGGATATTTCGAAATTTGCGCGGCAACTCGCCCAGGTTCAGCACACTAGTTTTCATCTGCATTTGGAAGAATCGAAATCGGATATATGGGAGCTGAGAACGGCACGACACAAAATTTTGCAAAATTTTACCACATACGAACATCACTCGACCTCCACGGAATTTATTTTCTCAAAATTCGAGGGTTGGAGATAGACGAGTTCTGTCAAAGTGAATCGATAGAGCGTCGAAAATCGATGCAGTGTGATTTTTTGACGATTTTTCCGATTAAAATTCATGCTGAATCGACATATTTACGAAGATGGAAATGACGTCCTGCCTTAAAGTAAAACCTATACCTTTCTTTAGTAAGAAAGGCAAAAAATGCAAAGGTAAACGTTGAAAAAAAATCTAAGTAGTAAACAATTGCTGAATTAGTTTTTCAATAAAAAAATTGCATTTTCAGAATTTTAATCTAAAGAAATTTTGGAAACGGGCGGTCGAGACTTAAATTTTTAAATAAAATTTACATTGTATTTATCCAGATAATAAAATAATCAGTCCCACCATGTATTTTCTTTCACGAAATCATCAGTTTTACGAAGTATTGTGTCTTGTTTACCTATTGTATAGCAAGTAAATTACAATTTAGAGTGATAAACTGCTAACTGGGATGATTAGGGACCTATGGGGTGAATAGGGACCCACGGGACAATTATGCGTAGAAACACAAAAAACGGTCGAAAAATTTCAATCGCATTTTTCTCAGTTGGACTTTTTTGAACATGGGACAGTTATGCGTAGAACGGCAGTATAGTCCTTGAAATTCCCTAACTTTTGACCTATGGAAGTATGGGTATTGAAGGTTGCTGCAAATAGTTATTAAGGTTTTAAAAAAATCAATTTTTAACGGTAATTTGCAAAAGCTATGAGGAAAAGTCAAACCAGAATGTATAAAGCACATTTTAAAGAGCTTCAAAAGACTTTTCGAATGCAGCTAAGAGAGTTGGAATTGATGATTACGGAAATGCGAGCAATTTTTGGGTTTTTTTATGGTTTTTGGACCTTAAACTTCAATGCCCGTTTTACCCCACTTCCCTTTGTCGTAGAGGGCTCATATTTGGCATGAGTTCATCTCATGTATAGACAAACAAACGCTGATAGTTTCATCGAAGCACCAGCACCTTGCTACGATCTGTGAAAAACTCGTTCTTAACCCTTTTGAAATGTTAGTGTTGCGTGCGTCACACGTGCGTTTTTATCCTAAATTAACTTATAAATCAATGAGGTTAAAAAAACATAAAAGGGTTAAAAAAAATACAAACTTACTCTCCCTTTTACACAACACACAATCACACTCTCGCAAAGCATCACACCACGGTTGGGAAATCACTGATTTATGAACCGACTAAATAGTGGCCAGATTACCCCGCGCGCAAAGCCAAAGAATTGCAAAAGTGGCTCATAAATTGCACTGATTTTTGCACGTGCCAAAGTTGCCACGGGTCCACCTCTCTGGTTTGGTGTTGGTCACGAGCGAACTTTTCAGGACCGAGAGATAAAGTTGCGAGTGCCTGCGGTCAGTTTCAGACGGTCTGTGGCCAACCTGGGGGCCCCCTGAACCTTGGCTTGGCCCCACTCTCGTGGCCAAAGTGCTAATAAATTTTAATTTTCCTTCCGGGGGCGTCCACTCTTTTGGCCTCCCGAAGGACCTCTTTTAATGTAGCTGCGGGGTCTCGTTTTTCCGCGCTATGGGATTTCGAGCAGATTTTGATGGGGATTGAAACTTAGGGTAAAATTTATTTGAACATTTCTGGAATTAATTTGAAGCATTTTTTGATATTTTTTCTAAATCAAATTTATTTTAGAAATGTCTGAATAAAGCAATTCATCATATTTTGCCCAAAATCATTAATTTCTCCCACATTCCAACAGTCACAGAACTCTCGTCCACGCCCAGACCATCCAATTCTCGGGAGTGCTCATCGCATCAAGCTATTGAACGCCAGACTTGTTGGTAAAGTGGCAACTTTGTAGCTACAATGTCGTCGGGCCTGAAATCTTGAACTTGGCCGCAATCCCAACTGCAGCACCCAGCAATCCCACCAAGACCGTTTTTCACCAACGACTGGCTCCGATTAGCTTCCTTGGCCGGGAGTGTCCCGAGTGCTCGTCGGACTGTAAATTTGTTGTGCACATAAAGAAGATTCTGCTGCTGCTGCTGCGGGCCGCAGAATCGCAATCACAGAACGCAGAACGACGACGACGACGATTCTGCAAATTAAGCCCGGTAGTAATTGAGGCGTACAACGCTCAGTGAGATGTTGTTAAGGCACAAAATGCAACGCTGCCTAGTTGGCGCATAGTTTTGTCAAACGAGCTGAAAAGAGGCACGTGCTTTAATGTCTCAAAGTCCGGCTGCACGGTCCGAGGTCCTATAAATAGTCCCGCAGGAATAGAACCTCAGTGACTTGCGTTTCGCAGCAGCTATCCAGGAGCTGTGCAGGACCATCGTAGCAGAGCAAGCTCAGGTAATTGGTGGTGAGGTGAAGCTCGGTTGTGCGACTTGTCATTAGCAGCTACTGCGGGTAGAAGTGAACTGCAGCAGTTGCACTGGAAAGTGGTTTAATGAGCACATGTCCACTGCAATTAGAAAAGGGGTATTCGTTAAGTGAAAAACTGAAACTGTGGTTGAAAAAGTGATTGTACATTTCAGAGATTTGTACTTCCAGAGATTTTCAAAAATTTGGTCAAGAGATTATTTTGAGCAATTTTTAATCTTTGAAAAGTTTACATCTCATTATGTTTCTTTTTTAATGTTTTCATACATTTACCGTGTTAGTTTTTAATTTCTCTGATAGTATTAGGGGAAAGTGAGTCAAGACGACCATATGGAGCAATAGGAACAATCGCTCGTACACCCAAACGGCGGTCGCATGATTGTGATACATGGCGGCATGAAAGTATATCAGAATCTGCATGAAAACTGTCCTCATGCATTTTTTGCGATATAGGGGTATGACATTTTTGCCCGTTACCGACAATTATCGACATTACCGACAGATTTTGATTGTGTTTCACAAAAAAAAAACCTTAACAGAACGAGGATTGAACCACCAACTTCTTGGTTATTGATCCGACACGCTACCACCGCGCCATGGACGCTTGATGAAATGAGATTGAAAGAGCACCAACATAATCTTCTCTCTGAAGTGTTGCTCAGGGACGGGCCAGCATTATATGTGTTGGTGAGAACTGCAGATCGCAGAAATGTTTACACGCGGGCAAAAATGATCTACGGGCTTGCTGCAAAAAATGTTATAAAATGTGACATTTTCTGCAGCAAATCCACTGTTGCAGATTTTGAGATATATTTTTCCTTTGGGTGTACAATCGTTATTCTTACAATTTCCTATATTTCCAATATGCGGAATTGTTACTAGCAATGTAATAAGATAATTCTACTATCACATAACCGCCAAAACGACGCCTTGGGACACAAGATTGAATTATGTTTTTTCAAATCCTTTGTTTTGTTATAACATTTCAAAAGCCAAAAATAAGACTTAGGGTTCGTTTTTAAGTTCATTTTATCAAAATGCAATTTTTCCTAGATCAGTAGTGTTCCTATCAATGACTTGCACCTGTTATAAAGTATGATTTATGTTTTGGTTATTTTTGTTGAGAGCTTAAAAAAAGTTGTTCAGGTGGATTTTAAGTACCGTCATCTGAGGCGAATCGGAACAGCTGGGTTAAAAATTTTGCAGCATAATATTTTGATATCTTTTAGTGGTTTCGGGTAGACCAGATTCAGAGCATCAAAATGTGTACACTCATTTCCAAATTTGGAGCATTTAACTGCTCTGAAACGTGCTGTCCCTATTCAGACTGTAGTCTCGATTTGCCCCAGATGACGGTATGGACAAAATTACGAATTGCTGCAACAACATATTTTTTTTGGGAAATAAATACATCAAAGTACTTAAAAACTGAAAAAAATCGTTAAAAAGAGGTGCTTGCAAAATAAAGTGGAATCATGAAATTTTACTATTTATCATCAAAGTAATTTATTTTTTCCGAAAAAATGATCAAATTTTTAGTAAAATGTTATTATTTCATCTAAAAATTAAAGAAATGTTTCAAATACATCCTAATCTGATGTGTCTAAGTGATAACGGTTCAATTGTTAGCACATTAACATGTTGTTTTAAGCATTGTTCGTCTTGCCCCACTAGTTGAGTAGAACGTATGGAAAATCAATAATTTTAAAATCATGTTTTTTGCAGTACAAAAAAGGATTTTTTAGAAACTTGTTCTATCAAAGTCTAAGTCACCTGGCATAAGATGATTATCAAAAAATCCGACATATTTTCTTACGTATTTAATGGCACTTAGTGTATTTCTGAAAAAATGACAATCTTTTAACTTAGTTTGCGGTACTTTTTGTTATGTCCTAAATTATATTTCCTTTTTTTCTGATAAACTTAGGCTGGTAAACATATTTTTAAAAGTTTTGTCATATCCCCCCCCCCCCCCCGCCCCAGCCTTCAAAATCAAATCAGGGGGCATAACATTTTTTTTAAAGAAACTTCAAAATATCAACGGTAATTTAAGTGCAATCAGCTGAAATCAATTTTAAATGCGTTCTCCTTTGTTTAAAATCATGTTTAGCATGTTTTGGTTTGCTAAAAAATCTTTAGAATTTTTGGGAATTTCGATATACAGTACCACACATTTTTTTTTTCGCAAAAATTTTTTTTTTCGTCAAATCTTACATTTTTTGAAAACTAATGATTGCAAAACAACAGAACTAATGTAAAATGCATTTTAAAGCACTTTTTTTTAGTCAAAAGTTAAAATATGCACCCCCCCCCCCCTCGAACCAGTTCAGAGTTGAGGGACATTTTTTTTTAATATTTACATGGGGAACAGGCATGCAACTGCCAATAAAAACAAAAACTAATGAAGACATATGCATGAAAAATGAATCAAAAGAAGTTAAAAAAAAAAATCGTAGAAAAAACTTTGCTCAATATGATCTCCAATTTTCAATAAATAGATTTAGATCTACTGTATTCAATTTAAATTTATAATCTGCAAAAAAAAACTGTGATTTTTTGGATTAAAAATTAAAATTAAGCTAAATTTACATTGTTGATACACTTGACACTATATTTTGAAGAATATTTCATTTAAAGATATACTACTACTTAGAATCTAAAATACATTTTTAAAACAAATTATGAACCATGGATCTCCTATGCACATAAATATGATCCTTTAAAAAATAAGCAAGACATAATCTGCCCATCATTGAAAAAACCGCTAATATCCACTTTTGGCAAAAACGAGATATTAGCACCAGGTGGCAGAAGATGTTCCAACGCATCTTCCGAAACATGAATTTCACTGAAATAGTGTTTAGACTTGGCTGCTGATGCAAAAAACCAAACGGTAAATATGCCATTCTTATGGGAAAATGCCTTAACGGAGATTTAGTGACTAACACTAAAACGCGTTTTTCTCGGAATACTTGATTTGGCATAATAGCCGAATTTTCAATAATGGGCAGTAATGTTTACTGTTATATGACCAAATTTTTTACTCTTTCTAGCTTTTTGGATACCGTGACGCATTGTTTTTATTCTTTTTTATTGTTGTGCCCCCCCCCCTTCGACTTTGGTCAGAGTCGAGGGACATAAACTTCAAAAAATATTTGCAACGGCCTAATAGAATTAATTAATTTTGATCTGGCCTCAATGTTGGGCTAAAACACTTCTACAGGATGGTTTTAACTTTAACCAAAAAAATAAATATTTTTCAAGAAGTGCTGCAGGGAAACCATTTTCTAATATGTAGTTAGCAAAAAAATTTGTTTTAATTTTTTTTAATGAGCAATTGAGCAGAAAACATGTTGAAAATTACAGTTTCATTACACAATATATTCATTCACAAACTCGTGTAATGTTGACTGAAGTATCGTCCAAAAGGTAAGAATGAAATGAAATGGTTAATGAATTTGTTCAAAGTCTTGCTTGAACATGTGATTTGAACAAAATTATTTCTGAAATAATGTTAGAAAAAACGAAGTTGACTTTATAGCTGTCGGCCACCATTGCTAGTACCACCCACTAGTGTCTTCCTTTTTATCTACAAGGACTTCGCCGCCCTGGGCTCCTAAGTGTATGAAAGTATGGCACGGAGCGACGGCGCCGAATACTCATATATTTACACAAAGAATTTTAGAGCGCCCGCCGCGAAATAATGTTAGGCCGTTGCAAATATCTTTCAAAGTTTATGTCGCCCCTCCGTGGGGGCTTTTTTATCAAATTCATATGTTGTATTGAACCATTACATCATATTAAACAAAAGATTTGTTTAATGAGCTGTTTCCAATTTCGATCGCTTTGTCGACACAAAATGGGCTTTTTATAAATATTGATAAACATAAAAAAATCCTCCAATTACTTCTGTTTGTTCACCATTATGGACTGTTTGTTTTACGTGCCAAATTCTGATTAAAATCTTTTATTCAAGAGGTAGAACTAATTGTAAAATCCGTCCTGTCATTCGCCATTCAAATTCCCCGCACCAACCTTCAACTCCACCTCCGATTTAAAATCATAACCCGTGAAAAAACACGTTTCAGCATGCATCGTTTGTCTAAATAAATACCCCGCTCGTTAGGCAATCGGTCATTAATTTGATGACAGTCGATAGAGAGAGAGAAATAAAAAAAAACTGAAAAATATGTTGTTTTACTAACAATGAACAAAAAAAAAAGTGAAAACGGTTCCGTTTCTGTGAACAAGCAAAAGCATCGGCCACCTGTCGATAACTTGTGGAGCCCGAAGAATGCCAATCAATAGCAAACCACGTGGTCAGGTTCCGCCTTGCTGCATCCCAAAACTTCAAGGCGCCCACCCTTAATCATAATCAGTTTCTTGTCGCTGCGCACACGTCATTATTTATATCGATCGCCCTTTTCACGGCGACGGCTTATTGGAAATATTAATCACTGCGATTCCATCGGCTTGACGGTCGACGACTGTTCACCTTTAATTAGGCCCGTATGTTGTGCCCCGAGATACGACGCTACGATACGAAGTAGCGATGGATCGTTGCAAGTGCACAACGCACACGCACTTGGGCGTTGAAGCCAGTCGAACCACATTCGAATGCCACCTCCAGGCCAGCCATCCAAGCGGGCAGGAAAATGAACTTGGACTTGATTGAATATCGCGCGTCTGCTGGTGCGATCGTAATTGATGATTGGGGGGAATTTTGTTTGACACCTTGTCCGGCTGCAGTGGATTTCCGGTCAATGAACTAATTAAAAGATATAGTTGAATTTTAATTTGAAGACATTTAGAGTAATTTTTATTTAAAACATTTGGAGTAAAGCTTGAATTAGTTGACATTATTTCAGCTACAATAGCATACAAAATCAGTTTAATCCAATTTAATATGCCGCTTTAGGCCTAAATTTTGTGAAAAATTAACATTTCTCAGCGTCATCTCGTCAGCTGTGTGCTATCTTGTGACAACGACCATTTAGTACTATTCGAGAAAATCGATTTTTAAAGTTTGATGATAAATATTTTTAAAACTATGAATGGTAGAGTCAAACTTTTTGAAGCAATCGGTTCGTATACTATCCCTTAACAAACGCTCCAAGTTTCAACTAATTTGGTTACACCAGTTAAAAGATACAGTAAATTATGTTATCAAAAATCTGAAAAGCACGTGTCACAAGTGTGTTTCGAAAGTAAAATTGTACTACGTGTCACAAGTGTGCACAGAATTTCCATACAAACTAAAATTGACTTAAATCAATAGTTTAACCGACTTAATCAGTATATTTTCAAAAGCAAAAGATTGCATTGCCTTCAGAAAATGTGTATCAACATAAGTTTGTGAAAAACAAGAAAAAATTTCCACATTTTCCAACAAAATGTATGACGTGTCACAAGTGTGCACGGTCATTTTGATGATAAATTGGTCTATGTCACAAGTGTGTATTGCAATATCCGGGAAACGGAAGCGAGTTTCCAAAATCGGGTTAAAGCATCTTGTAGTGTTTGTTAAGTATAGCAAAACGTCATCATTAACTCATTTTCGACCAAAATGGTCTATGTCACAAGATAGCACACAGCTGACGATCTAATGAGCCGTTGTTTTTCAACATGTGATATCTCAGTAATAATAGGTTCAATTTTTTATGTAAAAATTTGAACTTTTGTGATTTTTTTTCATTTTTCTTTCAAAAAAAAAAAATCAAATTATTTGCTCTACACCATTGCTTTGGCGTTCTCGATTGCGAGATTCCTAATCGAAACTAGGTGTCCGAACGCTTGATTGTTGAGGCAATTGCAAAGCTCTTTTTACACCTTAGCTTCCATCCACCCCGGGATTCAAACTGACGACCTTAAGATTGTTAGTCCAACTGCCTACCAGCGACTCCACCGAGACAGGACCAAGGGAGACGACTCCTGCACCTGGACTCACTTCTTTTCTTTCAAAATAATGTTAAATTGCAGTGCCTTTTAAAACTAGTTTAAGGGCTGAAACACTCAATTGGACGTTTTCAAATGTTGGTGTAGATTTTCAAATTAACATCAAAGTCAAAA
Organism: Culex pipiens pallens; assembly: GCF_016801865.2. Lineage (NCBI taxonomy): Eukaryota > Metazoa > Arthropoda > Insecta > Diptera > Culicidae > Culex > Culex pipiens. Next base: position 158,299,210 of record NC_068938.1, read on the forward strand.
AAGAAAATGGTTGGAAATTTTCTTTGCTTTTCAAACATATATTTTTTTAACTTGGATGCAATTTTCCACATAATCGGCCGATTTCAAACTTGTTGAGGCCTTTCCTATGCCCAAAGAAGCCATTGGTTCACCCATACCAGCAGTGTGCACAGTGATCCAGATCGCAAAATTAAATGGAAAATTGATGTGGCGTCATCCATAAAGTACGTACGCTCTTAGGAGGGGAGGGGGGGTTACCGTTAGTATGACAAGATGTGACGAAGGGGGGAGGGGGGGTTTGCGAGACTGTGACGTTACATTAGGATTTTTATGATTGCATAATATTAATTCGAAATGTACACAATTAAATTAAACCCTCTTTTCTAAAATTATTTGCTTGCAATATTATTTAGAAGTATCACATTATAATTTATTATATAGGAGCAGGGGGGGCAGAATGGCCCAACTAAGTAAAATGTGCCAAAAACCATAGAAAAACATGAAAACTAACGAATTCAGTGTAGTAGGCTTATGCTTTGGGTTGTTCCCTTCAATGTTGTATACTTGGTTGGTGAAATTTTTAGCTCAAAACTATTTTTGAGCCATTTAAAAAAAAAGTTTTTTCGACTACTTTTCCAGGGTGCGGGGCAGAATGGGCCACCCTGCGGGGCAGAATGGGCCACCTTAAAATACAAGCCATTTCGTCTAATACAACGTTGAAGGGAGATAAGAAATGACTTAAGGTACCTTTCTAACATAGTTTCCATGACGTTAAACCACTTTAATAAAAATAGTCACTTAACAAAACAAACATTTTTTGAAAATAGTGTTAATACGTTGAAAAAGGACACTATTTTTTACAAATAATCATCCAAACAACTAAAAAATTAACTAATGTTGCATTTAACGTTATTTGTGAAGCTACCAGGAGTGAAATAATCCATTTAATAAAAATTTCATAAATTTTGATTGCTTTTATAAGGCAGGGTAAGGGTGGTCCATTCTGCCCCCAAGTGGATTTTAATTTAACACTTCCACCACCAAGCCTCTAAATGATTTTAAGGTTCCGTTGTTGTTTGTATACCTTGGTAGTAACATCTAGTAACGTTATAAGCATTGAGCAAACTTTTTCAAACAATCCAACTTTTCAGTAAGCTTATTTAAAAACCTCGAAATAAACAACATTTGCGTGGTTTTTCTAATAAATTTACATTTTTGCTCATAATTCGAAAAATACAATGAATTCAAACGTCGTTTTCGGTATGGTGAAGTTATTTGACGTCCTTTATAAGACCCTTGCCTTACAATTGGTCTTAATCCATTCTAAAGCCCAAAACCAAGGGTGGCCCATTCTGCCCCCCTGGTCCTTTCTGCCCCCCCTGCCCCTAGTCACATTTTTTTTATTCAGATGGAACTTCAATATTTTGCAAATTCCTGCTCGATAAAAATAAATGCTTTGAAAGCAGGGTGTTCATAAGAAAACTGCTATAAATGGTTTGAACTTATTTGATACAAAGCTGTGAAAAACAGTTGTCAAGATTTTTTTATACTTGAATGTTCTACGAGGTCTTATTTTAAAAGATAAAAAATTGTTTTTTTATGTCGCAATGTTTATTCTAAAAAATGAATAATTAGATAACTTTTTTTTCATATTAAAATTGGCAAAAATACCAAAATTATGAGAGTTTAAAGAAAAAAGAAATAAATTATGAGAGTTTAAAGAAAAGATATAATAAATTATGAGAGTTTAAAGAAACTATAAAAAATCCCATCGTAAACAAGGGGGGGGGGGGGGTCTGGTAAAATTGACGTACTTTTTGAGGGGGAGTTCAACCTAGTGTGACAAAGTGTGACATTGGGGGGAGGGGGGGTTAATTTTGTCCGATTTTTGCGTGACATACTTTATGGATGACGCCTTTTCCAAAAAAAGGTGATGTTTTGGAACTTGGGATGAGGCAACTTTTGGATTGGCTGTTTCAGGAATATTTTTGGTAACTTTTTTTTTAACTGTTCAACTTTTCAGGAATAGTTTTGGTAACTTTTTTTTCTTGAAGAAATTTGTTGGACTTGCCAATCCAAGTAATTTTGTCGAAGACAACAACATTTTATCTTGTAATATACACCTTCTACGACCGAATTTAAAAAAAAAGCATCTAAGCAAACCTTCAAAAATCAGTTTTTCGAAAGTGGCAATTCAGGGTTATGTTTAGAGAAAAGTTATATTTGGGCCACTTTTAGTGCTTTAAAAAACAAACATTTTTATTTTTTGACAATTGGAGCTTTAGGGTCAAAAGTTACAGCCATGTAAGGCAAAAAGATGCAAAATATCTTGAAAAGACGCAAGCCAAATTTTAAGCGCAAGGTTGAATTCGAAAGAGGAAACATCCAGCACTACAAACGCTGAAAAAATCTCAGGGGTGTTTCTCTAATCTAATCTAATCTAACACAAACGCAGCCAGTCCGATGAAAGCATGCTGGAAAGTCTTGTGATTAGATAACGCACCAAGCACTTTTCTTGTCATTATTAATAATTGCAGTACATTCGAGAACACCCGAAAATGTATTACAAAAATTAAAGCGGCCAGCCCTACTGCGTTGTGTTTACCGCAGAGAGGATTCTGAGAACGGATCACATTTCACAGAATCTACAGGGGTGGAAGGATGCGTGGACATACCGTACCAGCTGAAAAAATCTCAGGGGTGTTTTTCTTTAAACTCGAGATATCTTAATTTGAAAATGTTTAATTTTCAAGGGAAAAGTATACGAGACCACCCTAACGAAATTGAAAAAATGTCCTACTATATGTTTTCCATGTAATTTAGCCCGCTGAATCTTAACCTTCCCTCAGAATTGAGCCAAATTGTAAAAAAAAAACCATTTTTGGTCATTTCTGTTGGGTTTATATGATAATTTTACATACAACATCTGAGAAGGAAAAATCTAGACTTTTTTTAAACATATAATAAACATATCCAGAGTTTTTTAAAAAAAAAAAAAGAACCAATAAACTATTGTCTTTCATATGTTTATAGGACCTAATAAAAAAAACTCTAGATATGAAACACAATAGCTTATAGGTCCTGTAAAAAACTCTAGAAATCTTTATTCTGGAAAACACTCGAAAAATCTGGCATTCCCAGATTTATCTGGAAACCTGGCAACCCTGCATACAAGGCTCCATACAATTTTGGCAGCTGTCCATACAAAAATGATACGTAAATATGTAATTTGAAGAAATTTTCTGATCTGTTTGGTGTCTTCGGCAAAGTTGTAGATATTGATGAGGACAAACGAGAAGTAAAATGGTACAAGGAAGAAAATTAGAGAAATCGCAACTTTTGAACTTTTTGAAAATATGCACAAAAAATTAGCCGTCAAGTTATAATATTTTGAAAAAATAAAAAAATGGCGTTTAATATTTTTTCCAAATTGTTTTTTTTTTAGATTATTGATGGTTAAAAATAGTGCTCATACTTTTTTCGAAAATTTTGACAAAATTCCCAATAAAATTGCCTAAAAGACATTGAAGATTGGGTTTCTGATTGCTAAAATACAGCAAATAAAAGAAAAACAAACAAAAAAATTAGGGTTTTCTAAGTCTTATCCAAACAACCTTTAATTTTCTAGCACCAATATCTCAGAAACTTATGGTCCTAATTTCAATTTTATTTTTTTGATCTCTTCGAAAATATTTTTTTTTAATTTAAGAATCAAAACTAACATTTCAAAAAGGTTATATTTAGAGTTTTTTTTTAAAGGTTAAATAAACAAAATTTTGATTTTTAGCTTTTTGGGTGTTTTTGAATACTCCTGACTCAATGCGGTTTTAAAATATTCAATAAGCAACAAATCAAAAAAAATGTTTATAGAATTTTGAAATGTTGATTTTGATTCTAAAAAAAATATGTATGCATGTAATGGGACCATCCATAAACCACGTGGACACTTTTTTGAAATCTCAGAACCATCCTCCTAGTGGACTATTTCCATACAAAATAAATCTTTTTGGTCTGGAGCGTAGGCAATCGGTGGCTCCCACACTCCCCCCTGAAATGTTCACGAGGTTTATGAATGGTCCCAACTGTGTATCGCCATCAGATTTCAAATGTTTTTTTTTTTGTAATGAGCAATTCTCTACGAAATCGGTCTATTTTATTATTTTAATTATTGTATTTTTTTTAAATCCAGCTAAAACTTTTATTGTGCTTTCGGTATGCCCAAAGAAGCCATTTTTATCAATAGTTTGTCCATATAATTTTCCTTACAAATTTGGCAGATGTCCATACATTCATATTTTTTCAGTGTAGTCCTTATCCATACCTAAAACTTTGCCGCAGACACCAAATCGATCAAAAAAATCCTACAAAAGATACAGATTTTGAAATTTCATATATAATTTTTGTATGGACATCTGCCAAATTTGTAAGGAAAATTATATGGACAAACTAATGATGCAAAATGGCTTCTTTGGGCATACCGAAAGCACCATAAAAGTTCAGTCGGATTAAAAAATACAAAAAATGAATGACCGAAATCTGAGAGAATTGCTCTAATTTAAATACACAGTTTTTCAATTGTTTTGTTCAGAGTTGTTCTGTTGTTCAACTATTAAACAGTTCAGTTTTAGATTTATTCAGTTTCAGTATTTTTGTTTGTTGTTCTCCAGTTTTCCAATTTTCCTCATCAGCCATAATCACCAATTCGATGCCAACCAAATTCGCAAACCGCGGTCACTCTGGCTGGCCACCAATTGCAACCTCACTAATTTTTATCAAATTTTCAGCCCAACTTTCATGTCAACACAAACTACCGAAAAATCAGCCCCCAAAGCCCGAAACCCTCAAATACAAATTATCTACCCCTCAATCCCTCGTGACTCACCGATCCCGTTCCTGCCAATTAGCGGCCCCAGTGCTGCCGTGCCGTTGATGTTCCCGGGCTGCTGCTTCGGTTGATGATGATGCATCGGATGCGGCTGGCCTGACAGCCCGTTGAAGCTCGCCCCCACCAGCCCCTGATTGCGTGCCATCTCCGACGATAATCTAATATTCTCGGTTTTGTTATTAATTGTGCAAATTTTATCATTCGCATGTGGCGTTGTGGCGCTGGCCATCCCGCTGTCACCACCGGCAGTGTTGCCAGTTGTCGATGAGATTGTCACCCGTGGCGGTGGCGTTGACGTTGATGAGTTGTCGGTTGGCACTGTCACTGCCGGCGAGGGCGGTCCAGCCGTGGCTGATTGGGCGCTGCTCGCAATGATAATGTCATTACGGGTCAGGGGGTTGCCACTGGAAGCTGCTGCGGGTTCTGAAGTGCTGGCAGGTTCCGAAGTTGCGCTGGCGATATCTGGGAGCTTTTTGGCTTTGAACAAACGCATCCTTGCGTTGAGTTGGGTTGCGCCGAGGGTCACGTCATCTGGAAGATTCATTAAGATGGAAGGGAAATTTGCATAAGAAAGGTGTTAATTTTTCGTGGAGATAGAAATCAAGAGGTCTAATTGGCTGACTATTGAACACTGGAATAAACAGCTCGATTAGCAACACGTCAAAAGAGGTGATATAATAAAGGTGGATAATTGCTTTGTCTCTTTCTTCTTGAGTGGAAGCAGGAAAGTGAAAATTTTCCATGTAGCAAAACCAGCTTTCATTCAGTGATTTTATTATAGCTGAAGATAAAAAAGTGTCTATTCAAGCGATAAAATTGGTTTTTATGACTAAGGTTGAAAGCTCTATTCAACGGCATAAAATCGAATTCTTGAATGCAAAAAAAATTAAGCGATTTGTTATGAAACTGATCACTTTTCCAAGGGAACCTAAATCGTCTATAGCTTGGTCAAAACATGACATTTTTTGATAAAACTTTTAAGTGTGATAAAAAGACCAATTTACAGGCAAAGTACATTCTATAAGTTACGTAAATCGACTTTTCATAAAAGAATAGGGTGATTCTCCGCCAACTCACACAGCAGTTGCCCCGACCCCTCTTCGATTTGCGTGAAACTTTGTCCTAAGGGGTAACTTTTGTCCCTGTTCACGAATCCGAGGTCCATTTTTGATATCTCGTGACGGAGGGGCGGTACGACCCCTTCCATTTTTGGACATGCGAAAAAAGAGGTGTTTTTCAATAATTTGCAACCTGAAACGGTGATGAGATGGAAAATTGGTGTCAAAGGAACTTTTATGTAAAATTGGACGCCCAATTTGATGGCGTACTCAAAATTCCGAAAAAACGTTTTTTTTTCATCGAATCAAAAATCAAACCATCCACATTAACGACCCCCGGGTCTTTTGTGGTCTCTATTGCAAGTTTCTGCTCGAACCAAGGAGTCCGAAGGCTTGAATGGAGAGAGCACCCAAACCTCTTTATACTCCAAGGAACCTTCCACCCCAGTGTTTGGAACTGACGACTTTTGGATAGCGAGTCCAACCGCCGCCAGCGATTCCACCAGAATAGGCTTGGTTTGGTGTGTTGTTTGTACTTATGGCATGGAGACGACTCCTACACCTGGAATGACTTAACGGCCTAACAACCAAGGCCGGGACCGACATTTTACTTCCTCATCAGCGTAACCATTCGGCCACGCACTGCCATCGATTTTTATCAAAAAAAAAAAAACACTTAAAAAAGTTTTAAAAACTCTGCCATTTTCCGTTACTTAACTGTATACAAATTTGGAACATCTAATTTAACGGAAAATTGAATGTAGGTACTTTTCGAATCTACAATAACCCAGAAAGGTTATTTTTTCATTTAGAACAAAATTTATAATGTTAAGATTTTGTGTTTTTTCTTGCTTTGCAGGGTTATTTTTCAGAGTGTAACAACGTTCTCCAAAGTAAAACTTTTCTTGTAGAATCGCGATAACTCGTTATTTGGCCCGAATTGAGAAGGTGGCGAGCGCAGTTAGCGAGGCGGTCCTCGGTCACAGCGTGAACGGTCCCCGTCAAGGTAAAAATCGGAATCGGAGCCGTGGGCACGAATTAGTGCGCCGGCACCGTTTTACGTGGAACGCAGCCGCGTGGCAAGTTCCCTTAGAGATGGAAAAGGAGGACGACGGAGCAGACTACGGGTGATGGCGGTGGCAAGCGGAACAGCCCAAGCGGTAACCGGCATATTTCGTCTCGTGCTATCCCTAGCAAATCTGGTGTCCGCTGTTGTTACAAGCCCCCTGAAGACGTTTGAAGAGAAGCTAACTGATTCTTCTACAGATTGAACACCAGCGAAGCATCCGGATATATTTGTTTGGAGTGGAGATATTCGGTGCTAAGGAACACTTCCACATCATCCGATCGGCCTGTTTTTTGTCAAGAATCTGGGGTCTGACGATCGGGACCCCACCTGGCTGTGTCTTTTGAAGATTTGCTGTTCATTGGTGAGAGCTTTCCATCATTATTTGTTATTTTACTATATTCCCCTTTATTATAATATAATATTATAAATTCAATAACCCTCCTACCCCTTTCTCACTTTCCCATTCCCCAATCCCAATTTCCTCAACCCCAATTTTCCATTTTCCACTTCCCCCCTAAAATATAAATAATTGCTAATTTACACTAACACACCACACCCAACTTATTCGGAGCGTTTGGTACGGTATGTCCACGCATCCTTCCTCCCCTGTTGATTCTGTGAAATGTGGTCCGTTCACAGAATCTGTCTCTGCGGTTAATGCAACGCAGTAGGCCTGGCCGCTTTAATTTTTGCTTTACATTTTCGGGGTAACTCGAATGTATTGCAATTATTAATATTGACAAGAAAGAACTTGGGGCGTAATCTAACCTCAAGTTCTTCCAGCATGCTTTCTTCGGACTGGCTGCGCTTGTGTTCGATTAGATTAGATTAGAATCGCGATAATCGTTATGGTTACAAGCAAACCCCTTATGTTTATACAGCAATTCCCCACGAAAACAGTTGGTTCGAAAAAAAAGTTCTCCGATCGGGCTCAATTTTTTTCTGGGGGTTCCTTGGCCGAAATAATTAGACCCGTTTTTTTTTTGTTTGGCCATTAGGGTGACCTACGCCGTGTAAGGGTGGTCCGAAAAATGGCAATTTTCGTCGATTTTCTCAAAAACCACTTTATTCACAAATGAAAGCGGATTAGTTTGGCTATTTAAGAAAAAATAGTAAGAAGTTTCAAAAATCTAGCTTAACATATGAAAAGGTCGTATGAAACTTGAAATGCTGTTTTGAAGGTCTCGGGACCAAAGAGCCCATGTCTGAAAATATTTTTAACGGATTCCTCGGAAAATTTCACATAACATATCAAAAAATGGTGAAGTTATGTTTTTGATACTCTGAGATACGAATTTTTGAAAATGAAAACTGAGTTTTTCGACGCGCCACGCGCAAAAATGGGAAAATGACGAAAACGGGAAAAAAATCGACTTTTTTCACTAAAACTGCGATAACTTGGAAATTTCAGCGATGACCTAAACATGTAAGGGTACAAAAAGTTGCGTATTTCAATTACGAAAAGAGGTATGATTTTTTGAAAAAAGTGGTTTTTGCGAAAATCGACGAAAATTGCCATTTTTTAGACCACCCTAACTAATACGGGTCTAATTATTTCGGCCAAGTAACCCCCAGAAAAAAATTGAGCCCGATCGGAGAACTTTTTTTTCGAATCATGCTGTTTTCGTGGGGAATTTCTGTATATACAGCAAATTTTGTTGAAAAAATAACCCATCTGAGAAATTCTCTACCAAAACCGGAAATTGATTTTATTTGTATTTTTTGATTTGGCTCAAACTTTAAAGGGGCCTTCCCTATGACCAAATAAGCTATTTTGTGTCATTGGTTCACCCATACAAGTCTCCATACAATTTTGGCAGCTGTCCATTCAAAAATGGTACGTAAATATTCAAACAGCTGTGACTTTTGAGCGAATTTTCTGATCAATTTGGTGTCATCGGCAAAGATGTAGGTATTGTTGAGGACTGTTGAGAAAAAAATAAGTACACGGAAAAAAAATTGCACATTTTTCAATAAACTTTTTTTTCACAAAAACTCAATTGCCCAAAATATTTATTTTTTGATTTTCGAGATTTTTTGATATGTTTTAGGGGACAAAAACCCGCAAATGTTGAGCCATAGAGAAACATGGTCAAAAAATCTGCCGCCGAGTTATGAATTTTTGAAAAAATAGTGATTTTTGGAAAAAATCGAAGTTTCATGCAAAAACAAATTTGAAGCAATTTTTAAATGTAAAATTGAATTTGCAATCGAAAAGTACTTTACAGATTTTTTGATAAAGGGCTCCGTTTTCAAGATATAGCCACCGAAAGTTTGATTTTTGCGAAATATTTAAAGTTTTTCGATTTTTAAAAATAGTGACCGTGAGTGACCATTTCTAAAAATATTTTTTTTGAAAAGTTCAGAAAATTTGCTAAAAAATTGTCCAAGAGACATTGAAGAACCATGAAAAAAAAAGATTAGACCTCTGGTTGCTGATATACAGCGGCTCAAAGAAAAAGAAACAGGAAAATTGAAGTTTTATACACAGTAGATAAAGTAGTAATCCAGCTGCGTGTTAAAGGCCAGGGTGTTAAATAAATTTTGCATAATTTTCTGAAAATCTGTGTAATATTACACCCTAAAATATGTAGCCCATCAGTATGGGAAACCTACTTGACCAAAATGTCAAGCTCACATAAACGTTTATCCTTTCCATTTTTCATCGGTCTGATAGCCTAGTGGGCTAAGGCGCCAGTCCAAACTGTTGGTGGTGGGTTTGAGTCCCGTCGGTTGCAACATTTTTTTTGTGTTTACAAAAATTGTACAGGCAGCATGTAATATTAAGTGTCTTTATTGACGAAGGTGATGTGCATGCTTTTGCATGCAATTTTACCATCGGATTTTTTGCTGTGTAGGTCTCACCCAAACAACCCACCATTTTTCCGATCTATAAAAAAATATTTTGAAATTTTTTAAATAAAGACTAACATTTTAAAAGGGCCAAACATTGAATATTACGCCCATTCAAAATGCTAGTCTTGATTTCATTTAAATTCTAGATTTTTTATACAGAGTTTAGATTGTTTTAATGTTAATAGTTTATTTGAGACCTAAAAAATGCCATTCACTAAAATTTCAGTCCAAATTTGCGCGATTCATAAGCAAAAATGAGTGTCCGGAATTCGAAACAGCTTTTATCAGTTGTTTATCACTGTCTGGGATTCAAAGCATAATATGTCATTTTAATATAAAAATTCTGATGAAATATGGTTAGATATATTTTGCTAGCATTTTGTTAAAATTGACTGTATATACTACTTCATGCTGAAATTTCTACATTTCCAACTTATTACATGATTTTTTTTTCTAAATATAACAAAACTGATATGCTACTAAGTGTACGGATTTCCAATCATGACGTTATGCCATCGAATCGGGCGTTCAATTTTACATAAAAGTCCCTTTGACTTATCACCATTTCAGCCTGCAAACTATTGAAAAACATGTATTTTTTTGCATGTTCAAAAATTGAAAGCGCCTCCGTCTGGACCTCGGATTCGTGATCAAGGACAAAAGTTGTGAGTTGGCGGGGAATAACCCATATATCAATATGGATGAAGGAATCAATAAAAAAAACATCTTTCTTTTCTACTTCATAATTGAACAAATTATGAAACTCATGCATAGTGAAGAAATATTAAAACTTTTCCAAAAAGGTAACTTTTTATGTATTGAAGAATCGCAAATATTTACAGCAACTACGGGGCACTAAGAATACGTGATCGAACTGACAATACTCCAGTTCACAAAGATGACACAGCTTTCCACTCCACCGATCATTTAAATCACCTCGAACCGAAGAGGTGATTCACGATGTAACTCCATACCCATCTACAACTCCATCCACGGCCAGATTCTTATCTCGCCAACATTGGCCTCGTCGGCCACGCATCGCTTAAAGTTCCGTAATCGATGAAAAATGGCCCCTCGCACCACCATCCAAAAACCAAAATAAACATTCAAATTCGACACGCCGCCGGCTCAGGTCTGTTGCTCTTTTTATTTGCTGCCCCATTGACATAGTGAAAAAAAAGCTCCGGCGGGCAAATTAAAATTGTGCCATAATTTCAAGGAAATTAATCAAAATCCGCATCACGCCTGTTAATTAATTATGTTGTTTTAATTTACTCCACTTCCCGGTCGGCGTGTACGCAGCGTGGAATGATACTCAGAAACATTTTTTTTTCGCTTACTTGTCCATCATAGAAGGGTGCTTTGGGGTAAAATGATTCCCGTTGTAACGCCAATTAAAATCCAACGTGCTGTCTTGTAAACTTTTCTATGCCATGCTATGCATGGCCAGGCCTACTACGTAAGAGTTTAACGCAAAGACAAATCGTTGTAGCAACCCCAACCTCTCGTAGCATTGACTTACAGAGTGGTGTTGGGGCCTTATGGCCCCAGTACCGTCCACTACTCCATGCGTCGATGAGCAGCTTGGGGAAAATTACCGACCATAGAAAAACTGGACAACATGAGTTCGAGAAAAAAAAATGCGTGGGTATGCGCCTTTTTTTCGAATCACTTCACCATTTTGGTTTGTTTTCATGAGCTTTCCGAAGCGATTATAATTTTTATTTTTATCGCCATTCGTCGTCCGGGGTTGCTGTCAGTCAGCGAGTCAGTCAGTCAGTAAGTCAAAAAAAAAAAAACTAACTTAATCCACCTATGTGGTTGGTGCCTTCCTCACTCTTTTCCAACAATGAGTGATATGTGATATGATGGGTTTGACCACAAATTTCGTCTAATTTCGTTAAGTTCCGGAATACAAAAAAACACACATATCAATGAAGGGCTCATAAGTGGCATCATAATCTTCAATGTTTTAGACTTGTTGGAAAGATCTTTCGATTACCTAATTAACGATGGGTCGGATGATGGATCCGGACATTGTTTACATACATTTAAGTGAGATCCGGCTACAAAAGAGTACATAAATATCACTTAAGTGGTTAGAACTCGAGACAGGGTTGCCAGATCTTCAATGTTTTAGACTCGTTGGAAAGGTCTTTCGATTACCTAATCAACGATGGGTCGGATGATGGATCCGGACATTGTTTACATACATTTAAGTGAGATCCGGCTACAAAAAAGTACATAAATATCACTTAACTGCCCATGTTCGCATAAATGTCCCATATGCAAAAACAGCAACCTGAGAAAAACGCATTTGAAGTTTGTCCCACACATAAGGGTACGTGTTAAGTTTTCTCGAAAAAACTGGATTTCCTCCTGATTTCTAGAACAATGTACTGGATGTTATATGCTTTTCTGAAAGATCACACGATTTTGAACAAAACTGCATCAATAACTCAAAAACGATGAAAATGCATATGGGACATTTATGCGATCAGGGGCAGTTAAGTGGTTAGAACTCGAGACAGGGTTGCCAGATCTTCAATGTTTTGGACTCGTTGGAAAGGTTTTTCAATTACCTAACCAACGATGGGTCGGATGATGGATCCGGACATTGTTTACATGCTTTTAAGTGAGATCCGGCTACAAAAAAGTACATAAATATCATTTAAGTGGTCAGAACTCGATACAGGGTTGCCAGATCTTCAATGTTTTAGACTTGTTGGAAAGGTCTTTCAATTACCTAACCAACGATGGGTCGGATGATGGATCCGGATATTGTTTACATGGATTTTAGTGAGATCCGGCTACAAAAAAGTACAAAAATATCACTGAAGTGGTCAGAACTCGAGACAGGGTCGCCAGATTATCAATGTTTTGGACTCGTTAGAAAGGTCTTTCAATTACCTAACCAACGATGGGTCGGATGATGAATTCCGGACAATGTTTACATGCATTTAAGTGAGATCCGGCTACAAAAAAATACATAAATATCACTTAAGTGGTTAGAACTCGAGACAGGGTTGCCAGATCTTCAATGTTTTAGACTCGTTGGAAAGGTCTTTCAATTACCTAACCAACGATGGGTCGGATGATGGATCCGGACATTGTTTACATGCTTTTAAGTGAGATCCGGCTACAAAAAAGTACATAAATATCATTTAAGTGGTCAGAACTCGATACAGGGTTGCCAGATCTTGAATGTTTTAGACTCGTTGGAAAGGTCTTTCAATTACCTAACTAACGATGTACAACATGATGATGTTTGGTTCAGTTTACTGTCATTTATTCAACTTCCGAAAATATGCGAAAACACATTTTTATACATAACTTTTGAACTACTTATCGAAACTTCAAACAAGTCAATAGCACCGTATGGGAACCTCAACCAAGTCGAATGCGACTGGTTTGGTCAAAATCGGTTCAGCCAGTGCTGAGAAAACTGAGTGACATTATTGGTCACATACACACACACATACACACACACATACCCACACACATACACACACACATACACACAGACATTTGTTCAGTTTTCGATTCTGAGTTGATATGTATACATCAAGGTGGGTTTTCGAGATTTAATTAAAAAGTTCAATTTTAGAGCAGGATTATAGCCTTACCTCAGTGAGGAAGGCAAAAGAGGTGAACAAAAAAGTTGACGATTGGCTTGCTGGTTGGATAACGTCAATAATTACAGCTTAACCCCCTCACGGTAGGAAGGGGTGGGTTGTAATACTGGAGCAGGGGTGTGAATGGATTCGGGGGTAGTGATGGGGCTTGCTGTAAAAAATGTTGAGCTGGTCACGGGTGCTAATTATGTGAATTATTACTGCGATTTTGATATCTGTTTTGGTGTGCAAAATAGGTTTATGTTTGATAATGATCTAACCTTTTGGCTGAAAAGGAAGTTCTTGTCAATTTTAACGAGGTTATAACGTGTTTTGCTGTAAGGTTTAAGTTTATTTCTAGTATTTTAAATAACCATCTATATCAAAACAAATACACTCAAATCCAGATGGTTTGACACCAACTGTTGTCAAACGAACGAGGTCACGTTTTAGTTTGACACCCCTTTTACACAGAGTTCACACACACTACCAAACTTTTGTTTTGAAAGTGTGCGTGAGCGCCGTGTAAAAAGTGACAGTTCGTCACTTTTTAGTTTGACTTTGACCAACCAACGGGGTACAAACTAAAAAACTGTCAAACGAAAAAGTGACCAATCACCGGGGGTTGAGTGTATTTTCTTAATTTTTCAGTTGAGTTTTGCATTTTAGTTTTCTTCCAAAGAAGTTTTCAAACGAATTTGATAAAAAGATATTCAAACATGTGTACCTCAAGAAATGTTTTCTGATTGATTTGGATAATGAATTGGAGAAAAAAAATATTACACAGTAAAAATACATTCATTAAAATTCCATTTCTCACCACAAAGAAGCTCATCCCGAACCAATCTAACGATCCAGTTTTACAAGGCAATATTGCAACCCAACACCTCCGAAGCCAGAATGTTTCCCTCTCTCGCGTTCATAATTTATCGATTCAACACTTCATTAGATACGATCGGTCACGGCTTTGCGCAACCAAAGCTCTGCTCTGCAGGCAGTCCCGGATCAAATTCCACTGCCTACAAGCTTGCCCGGAGTGTACTCTCTGCTCCCGCAGTAATCCAGCACCGGGATGAGTCAGCAGCATCCATCGACCAGCTGTTGACCGCGTATCTTCCAAGTTGGAAGAGCAGCCAAGAACGAAAAACGAAACCATCTTTCTTGGGACGGCGACGACCTCGAACATCCGTATCTTAATCGGAGTGACGCTGCCCAGCGAAGCCCTTCTTCAAGGGTGTCTTGAATGATGGTTCTGGACACACAGTCGGTCGTGTGGCCTAACTGTAAACCTAGCAGACATTCCGATCAGCAGCGAGGTCTGTTTGTCCATGCTGCTTCTGCTACACTAATCGTCTTGAACTCTGCCGGGGCACGATTCAGATTTTACACCTTTGGGATTTAGAATACATTGTAGCACTTTGCTGGAGAGGGATTTGTAGAACCGGGAAGTAAATCTAATCTCGGCGAGGTATGGTGCTCGAATCCGTTAAGTACAATTCCACGGTCTGAAACACGTGTGTTCTCTAGTTATGATCTGGTTATGGAAGATTGGAATCATGGCAGAAAAGTAATGTCTGTGTGCGACCCCAATCTTTTCAAATCTTTCAAGTATTTGTTGCCTGGACTTCAAACTAACAGATTCACCAAAAACAAAAAAAAAACAATCATAGTTCTACCCAAGAAACCGCTCCGTCATCGCCACAAATCAACCTAGCAAAACTTTAAACTGCATTCCGACCCCAATCAGGTGTAACTGTTCACCTAATTTACTCACCTCATTTCAAGTTGGCAACAAACACAAAAATTGCCATCATTAATCCTAATTCACGTGCACCAAAAAAACGCCACATTCAGGTTATATCATTGACAAAACGCCCCAATCGAGGTCAGCCATCACAAATACACACCTGCTGAAAACGGTAAACAGTAAACAAAAATAAACACCCCAACCGTGAGCAGCCTCAACTAACAATAATGAGGTTCGTTTCACGTCCATTAGCTCGTGCATTGATTGGTCCCCAGGATGGGTTCACCGCGGACGGACATCTTTGAAAGTCAACGCCACTGATGGACAATTTGCCTGTGGGGCCTTTTTCATCAGGCCAATAATTGAAAAATCAATGAACTTCTGTGAAGGTTTTTTTTTGCTTATCTTTACTAACGAAAATAAAACGACGAACCTGAAAATAAAAGATATTGAAGGAATAGACCTAGAAGCATTCAGCAGTCCTCCGTCCAAGGTATCCGTCATTTACAAGACGTTTTTTATGAATTTCTAGATGAGGGAAGAATTTGGTAAAATTCGATACAACCAAAACAAAAATAATTATACGACTTATTTGGAGGTTTGAACGGAGCTGTTCTTAAGTCTTAGAGAATTTTAAATATGCAATTTGGTTTCAAATCAGCCCACTTTATGACATTTGAGTGGAACTGAATTTAAAACGTTTTTAAGAGATTAAACAATATGAATTAGTTTTTTTTTTCATGAAGTTTATTACATTGAGTAACTTTTGTTCCAGGAATTATTTTATGTTTATAAATTGTTATATGTTATTTATTTTAATATACAGCAATTCCATTTAAAAACCTTTTATTCATTACATTTTTGGGTATCAAAAGTTTAGTTTTTTATAAAGTTATTGCAATTTTAGAGAAAAAAAATGCCGCATCGAAAAACCAAGATTTCAAAATCAAAAAATCATTTCCTAATTTTATTCTATATTTTATGAAAAATTTCGGAATCCCATTAAAAAAAAACATTGGCTTATTGGTTCAGACAAAGTCAAGCGTTTTTATACGACTTTTTCATTTCAATTTTTGAGACTGAAAACTATTTGTCTTGAAAGCGAAAACGGCTTGGGGCTATGATTTTTTGAAAATGTGGTTTTTGCTAAAATTGACCATTTTTGGGACCACCCTAAGACGGCGTAGGTCACCATAAAAGCCAAACAAAAAAAAAAAAAATGGGTCAAATTATTTTAGCCAAATCAGATTTTTTTTTTGTTTAGGCTCGTTTCATATGGAAATGCTGTGTGCTGTGTGGAAATTGCCAGCAAATCCCGCTAAATTTAATTTTTCTTAAGAGGCAGTATTTGTAAATATTGCTCGATTTGTTCTAGAGGTCGTATCGAGTTGTTCCGATTTGGATGAAACTTTCAGCGTTTGTTTGTCTATACATGAGATGAACTCATGCCAATTATGAGCCCTCTACGACAAAGGGAAGTGGGGTAAAACGGGCTTTGAAGTTTGAGGTCGAAAAAACATAAAAAATCTTAAAATTGCTCGCATTTCCGTAAAACTTCATCAATTCCAACTCTCTTAGATGCATTCGAAAGGTCTTTTGAAGCCCTTCAAAATGTTTTTAAAATTTTTTAAAATTTAAAATTTAATGTGTTTCTCTTAGCTTTTGCAAATTACTGTCAAAAATTGATTTTTTTAAAACCTTAATATCTTTTTGCAACAGCTTCCAACACCCATACTCCCATAGGTCAAAAGATAGGTAATTACATGGACTGCCATTTAGAATGAATTTAAATATTTTTTAACAATTTGTTTAATTAGGGGTAAAACAGGTTTTCGCCTACTTGATACAGCATTTGACGTATTGATCACAGGGTGAATAAGATCTATTTCTTTTTTCAAAAATGTTTTATTTAATTATTTTTAAAATCAAATTTACAACTCCAATACTCCTTACTTACGTGAAATTGTCCGAGGATTCCGAATATGGCAAAATAGAGACCAAAAAGTGCCGCTATGGCGGCCTACAGGGCAAAAACTAACGTTGTAAAATGTTTGTTCTAGAAAAATCGAAAAACTATGAGAAAAACTGCGATTGGCCAAAAAGTTAACACCGTAGGCTTATAGTCCATGTAATTACCTATCTTTTGACCTATGGGAGTATGGGTGTTGGAGGCTGTTGCAAAAAGATATTAAGGTTTTAAAAAAATCAATTTTTGACAGTAATTTGCAAAAGCTAAGAGAAAAAGTCAAACCAATCCTGGATGTCTATGGCACATTTTAAAGGGCTTCAAAAGACCTTTCGAATGCATCTAAGAGAGTTGGAATTGATGAAGTTTTACGGAAATGCGAGCAATTTTAAGATTTTTTATGTTTTTTCGACCTCAAACTTCAAAGCCCGTTTTACCCCACTTCCCTTTGTCGTAGAGGGCTCATAATTGGCATGGGTTCATCTCATGTAAAGACAAACAAATGCTGAAAGTTTCATCCAAATCGGAACAACTCGATACGACCTGTTACACATTGGTGAAAAACTCGCTCTTAACTTAACAGCGTTTAAAAATATATTATTCATGATATATATCATTTCCAAACCAAATCTTGTTTCATGAGATCAAAATAAATAGAAAACCATTGAAATTACCTTAAAAATCTACTTTTTCACTTGAAATACAAATTTTATGCAATCAAACTCAAACTCTGAGTTTTCTGACATTTGAAGCGAGTTTTTAAAATATGTTTGGATCTTTTGCGCACTTTTTATATAATACAAAGTAGTTTTAAATCATTCAGCCTAATAAATGACTTCGGATAAAAGAATTTTCACAGCAAAAAAATGTTTTGGAAGTTTCATATTTAAACCTCTTACGCCCTTGGTAGCTCTAGTGCTCTATACATTTTTAACTTTAAACTAAAATTTCTTGAACACTTTCAATTAACCCTAATTCTTCTTACACAACCCTCTTTGCGACATTTAATGATACCAATTCAATTTTCATCTAATTTGGTCATGGTTATCAATATCGTACAAAAAAAAAAACTCAATTTTGATCTTGGCGGGAAGAGGAACCCGCCAACAATTTTTGTTTAAAAAACTTACCAAAATTATAAACTTTTATTTTCCTCTTTCTTTTATTTTTACCGTCTTAATTTTGGTTGCCTAAACAACAAATAACATCTATTCCTAGTTGTGAGTGTTCAGAAATTATTACCACCTTAAATAAACCTTGACATGAAATTTTCACACAAGCTTAATAAGAACAATAATAACAGTAAATCGAAACATGTACTGGAAATATAAATATAATAAAAATATATTTGCGTTGAAACTTCTTATTTTGAATTCCGGATGACTGTGATAGTCTTAGTTTTTCTTATACATATCGGATTTAAAGTGTGCAAAAATTAGATGTTTTAAGTCAAATGTACCATTATCTTATCTGCTATAGTTTTTAGAAAAAAAAATCAACTTTATTATTCAGTTTACTAAGGTTATAAGCTTTTTAACAAAAAACATATAAATTTTAGATAAAACTGATGAAAAATTAAAATGTTTCCTAAAATTCTTTTACACTAGTCTTGGTTATGAAAATTTATGTTGCATTTTAAACTAAATTTGAAGCATGAATATGTAGTTTTCACACTATCTATCTGGAGTTTTGGAATTAAAGTCCCCGTGAAAATTGTTGTTTTTTAGCGTGAAAAATCACTAATCCTATAAAGTTTAAAAAAATAACCCTTCTATAAAAAACAAAATTGATCAAAATCTCACAGCTGGTTTTCTAATATTGACGGTTTCCACGCGAAATCGACCACTCAAAATCCGGACCATCTCCGATCTTAATAAAACTTGCTGGATCGTTTGTCCTACTCAAATCAACAACTCCTGTGCACTCAGTTTAGTATTTCACAATGGCATTTGAATTTTAGGAATTCTTTTAGTTTTAAATTATTGGTAATTACGATTAAATTGAAAAAATCATATCTTTCGAAGCAGATTTTCAAAAAATCGATCGGAAGTGTGTTTTAACGAAAATCGTGCGCTCTTTTCAATCAAAATATTTCCAAAAGCCGAAACTTTCATTTTCGATCAAAAAACAGCCAAAAATCAAATTTTCTTCGAAAATCAGGCTGAATACACCCTTTGATTCAAATTTTGCCATTACCATTCGAAAGAGCGGACAATTTCCCACTTTTCTTCCATAGACACCAAGTTGGAGCGAAAGCGTTTTCGAGTAGTTTGTAAATAAAAACCTTTTTTTGTTTTTTTTTAATTTTTTTCCAAAAAAACTAAATTACATGTTTTATGGCAAATTTTGTAACAGATCCCATTTTTAAACTTAAAATAAAGTTCTGCTTCCGTGCTTTTGAGTTTTTCCTTGACGTACCAGTTTCAAATACATATAAAAGGAACGAATAATGACTAAAGATAACCAAAAAAAATCACTTAAGGTAACATTTCCTGAACCACTTTTACTATGGAAAAATGTTTATCTCACTCGGCAGTGTTGTTAATACCTGCAAAATAGTTTGTTTTCCTATTTTTTTTGGGTCTGAGGGTGATTCCCGTCGTGTCAGGGCGGTTCAAAGCTGACAATTTTTTTAATAATCATTGTCAAACGCCGTTTAAACTGAACTAATGCGGATTTTTCCTTGAAAGCCAAATTAGTCACTTTTCTTGTACAAACCTGATAACTTAAGTTGGTTGAAACAATGTCAAGTTGTTTTTGGAAATATGTGTGTTTTTTTGGCAAAATCGCCTAAATTGCCATTTTAAAGAACACCCTGACGTGCCAAGAACCACCATAATTACCTAACAAAAATTATGTATAAAACTATTTTGGGTAGAGAATCCCGAAGATTTGAAGCCGATCCGAGCACCTTAGAGTCTGGTCATGCCGTTTGCCTAGAAAATTGTTGTAAATCGCTTAGCAGAATTTTCTAAGATGTTCAATAATTTGTAAACGTGTTTTTTTCCCACAAATATAATAAAATTAAAATCCAACACAGGGTTTTTGATTTGTCATCCTGAGAATAATTTAAGTAATAGTAGGACGAAAAGGGAATTAATATCACAGAATTTTACAATTTGCAGCTTTTCTATACAAAAAATGTTGTAACTTTTCATAGATTTGATGAAATAGCATGTTTATTCTGCAAATTTATTCTGGATGTAATTAGCTTCAAATCTACGCAAACAGTTTTGATAAACACGAATAAAGTTGATGTTTCCAGATAAATTTGGAAAAAAAATAGGAAAACAAACTATTTTGCAGGTATTAACAACACTGACGAGTGAGATAAACATTTTTCCATAATAAAAGTGGTTCAGGAAATGTTACTTTAAGGTGCACCTTTTTTGGTTATCTTTAGTCATTATTTCGTTCCTTTTATATGTATTTGAAACTGGTACGTCAAGGAAAAACTCAAAAACACGGAAGCAGAACTTTATTTTATGTTTAAAAATGGGATCTGTTACAAAATTTGCCATAAAACATGTAATTTAGTTGCTTGAAAAACATTTAAAAAAAAACGAAAAAAGCTTTTTATTTACAAACCACTCGAAAACGCTTTCGCTCCAACTTGGTGTCTATGGAAGAAAAGTGGGAAATTGTCCGCTCTTTCGAATGGTAATGGCAAAATTTGAATCAAAGGGTGTATTCAGCCTGATTTTCGAAGAAAATTTGATTTTTGGCTGTTTTTTGATCGAAAATGAAAGTTTTGGCTTTTGGAAATATTTTCATTGAAAAGAGCGCACGATTTTCGTTAAAACACACTTTCGATCGATTTTTTGAACATCTGCTTCGAAAGATATGATTTTTTCAATTTAAACGTAATTACCAATAATTTAAAACTAAAAGAATTCCTAAAATTCAAATGCCATTGTGAATTACTAAACTGAGTGCACAGGAGTTGTTGATTTGAGTAGGACAAACGATCCAGCAAGTTTTATTAAGATCGGAAATGGTCCGGTTCAAAATCGTATTTTTATGGTCGATTTCGCGTGGAAACCGTCTATTTTCTGATTAAATCTCGAAAACACTAAAACCTAAGAAGAAAACAGATAACAGCCCAGTACCAGCTTCCATATAAGCTCCGCAAAAAGCACCATAATATTGACATTACGAAATCGGCAATCAAAACATGGCAAAAGAACCATCAAAAGCTGCGCCAAGTTACTTCATCTGGGGATGCTGCTTCAGCAATCTCACAGTGGCAGTGCGGCACCGGTAAAGTACACAGAAAAACTGCAGAGAGAAAAAAAAACTTTAACTCAAATAAAACGCACTTGATCACATCTCGTCTGCACTGCGCTCTGGCGGGGTGCGACGTTGATGAGACCGACAAGTACATCCCACCATACAGACCACGTGTGTGTGTGTGTGCCAAAGGGAAAATGTTGCACCTTTTGAGGTGGTAATCACTGCCAGCTTCGAGGTGGTCGTCCGACCTGAGGTTGGTGTTTTTGAAAGGCACTTGTTCGCACAGGGGCCACCAGAGATGGAAGATAGACAGCAATTTGTCCGGAGGTGTCTAACGGGCGACGGGCAGCAGGTTGTAAACATCGGGTTTTGTTTGGTTCAGTTTTTATTTGACTTGTGTACTCGTTTGTTATTGACACGTGGGTTTCGGTACGAGGGATGGTGAAGTCCTCTTGAAAGTAAGCGATTTCCGGACAGAGAGTGAATGTTTTATGCTTTCCATAATGATGTAACTTTCTGAGGTAATGATTCAGAGACATCTTATTTGGTGGCAATCTCGAAACTTCTATGACGAATCACTATCAACAATCAGTACAATCACAATCACGCAAGCCATTGAGCACTCTTTATTATCGCTTAAGCCTTTATTTGGCCGTGATATCTAAAGTGTTTATCAACCAAACAAAGCCGTTCAGCTCCCGCAAGTTTATATTTGCTCAAGTCTTACGTTTCAGAACGCTCACCGACTAGGCGTCTTTGCGCACAAAGTACGGCAGCATGCTCAGCGGAACGCTGTAGTTGCGGATCCACTTTGGGCCGGTATGTTCCGCGTTACTGTTGCCGTCGATCCACGTCCCCGCCGGCAGGTAGATATCCCGCGAGCGAGCGTTCTCCCGAATGACCGGCGCCGCAATGATGTCATCGCCGAGGAGGAATTCTGAAAAAATGTACTTGCTAGAGAGGGGTTCTTGAGGTAATGTTTGGCCCACTTACGATCGAAGACCTTTTGGGCATTGGTGTCGTCAGGGGAGATCCACCAGAGAGGTGGATTCACCGGCAGGCCGTCGGATACGGCCAGTTTGAAGCGGGCCATGATCTGCGGAGTATACTTCTCGTGCAGCGTGGTCATGGCCTTGGCGATCGTAACCGTTTCGGTGTCGTAGTCCCACGGAACGTACGAGAACTGGATGCTGGGCATGAACACGTTCGCCTGTAGCCAGCGGATGAACATCTCCTTACTCGGAGCTCCGTTGTAGCCGTTTCCACCGACCATATCGGGCAGGACCAGCGGATAGCCGACCATGTTCATCTGCAGCAGCGTGGTGATCAGCGTCGGCAGGCCGTTGTTCCAGTCCCATTCGGAATCTTTGTCGATCATGCGCACGAATACGGGCAGATCTTGGGTATTGTGAGCGGTACGCACTTCAACCAGGTTTCCGCCGGTTGAGGCTACCGTTCGGAGGTAGTCGTACACGATATTGTTTGGGTTGTCTTTGCGATCACCACTCAGAAGTGCATTCGGAGGAGACCAGCTAGCTTCACCGGCGTCAAACTTGAAGCTGTCGATCCCGCTCACAGCCAAAACATTCGCCAATCTGTCCTTGAACCATTGCGCTACCTCGGGCTTCGTAAAGTCCACGTACGCTGCTTGACCTTGTTGACTGTTCCACCACTGAGTGTCCGTATTGCCGGTATGATCCGCTACCAGATATCCCATCCGCTTTGCCTCCGAGTAGATCGGTTCGCAGTCCTTGTTGATGAACGGATGAATCCAGATGGTCACTCTCGGGAATCCCTTCGCTTTGATAGCTGCGATAGTGGCCTGGATATCAGGGAACTGAGTCGTATTGAAGGTCAACGATCCGTAACAAGTTTCCCAGTTGTCGTCCAGCTCAAACTGTGTGTCCACCCAACCATGGCTGATGATTTCATCCGCGAATTTCAGCACCAAATCATGGTCAATATCCCTCTTGTACCTCGCCCACGTTGACCAAATGGGATACTTGACCATCTCTTCCGCCGGATATCCCGTAGGTTTCCCGAGGATGTGACCCACAGCCTTCAGGTGTGCGGCCTTAGCATGATTTGCAACTCCTACCTTGTACTCGAACGAATACGTCGCATCATAAACGTCATACGGCAGCGTCTTCTTCGCCTCCAAGCACAAATAACCCGGCTCTCCGTAGTTCTGATCGACAAACAGCGGTGCAGTTCTGTCCACAAACACAAAAGATCCCAACGAATTCAGCCAATACCGATCACCCACCGCACAGTTATCCGCTTCCTTGCTCAAATACGAATACTCGTTGAATCGCAACTTCTGAATCGGCCAGTACTGATACTTTTGCTGCGGTCCCCCGTACCAATTCGCCCCGGAAATCTTCACACAGTCCACCACCTTCCGCGACCGGTGCCGGGACTTCCTCGCGACGGTAAACAACGAGAAACCGCTCTCGTCCACATCCTTCGTAATTTCAAACTCCTCACCGTCTATGCTTTTCAACTTGAACCCATTCGCAATCTCCTCCATGTCCTGGGACGTCCCCAAATCCCGTCCCAACGTGATCGTCTGCACCACTTTCCCGTCATTCGCCACCGTGAGCACCCGACTGGTACTGTTGAGCGTTGCCGTTACGGGCGCCTCGTAGAACTCCAGCTTGTATTGCACGGCACTAACCGTGGCCACCAGCAGGAGACCCGCGAGGGTCACCACCGGAAGATTCTTCATAGTTTGCTGAGTATCACTTTTCACTGGCGCAGTTTAGTTACGTTCGCGGAGGTCGCCACGACTGTCGTTCTGGGAAGGCGCCCAAGGGGGCTTTTATAGTGAGATGTTCGCCGATAGTCAGGCGAATGTTGATTGTTTCCTATCATTGTGTAAAGGTGCTCAACTGGTGAAATATTTGTCGTAGGTTTTGATTCGAGCAAATTTGAGTTCAGATATCAGCAGCATTGTTAGGGTGGTTCGCGATTCGCCTTCCTTTTCTTTTAAATTAAGGATGGAACAACATCTTCAAATCGGATTACACTGATTTTGTCCAGAGATCTCAACCTCTCGTTAACTCCCCGCTACCACAGCTGGATTCATCCAGTTCCACCAGTTTTCCGCCCAATTAGTCGTCACGAACGACAAAGCGACAGTGTTGTGTGGGTGCAATTGGTTCGGCAAGCGGACTCCAAAAAAACCGCGAGAAGAAAAGAGCTCAAACCGTTGCGTTCTCCCCCTCGATCCAGCAACAACTTCTGAGACTGAGTTCAAGCCAGCCAGTGAGTGTGGTGAATGAGTTGGAAAATAATCGCAATAATTATTTCCCCGCCGCTAATTATAATTATTATTTTAACGATAACGACCGGCGGAGTCTTTGGACGCGCCACATTTAAGAGCAGAGGTCTCTTTGTCGTTATGACGACCACAAAACGGCGGCCACGGCATTTTTTTCAGTCCACGTGAAAGAGGCGCTCAAATCAAAACGCATTTAACCAAATGGCCACCTCTGGAAGATGACGTCTGCCCACAGAGAGATCTGCTCAGTGTTGTGATCTGTAATGAGCTTTGGCTACAAGTGGAATCCTTAAGGCTCGTAGAGCCCTTTGAAGGTAGTAGCATAATGGGATAATTGGTCTTGCATGCTTTAGTTGGGTATTTACGGGTCGTTTCTCGTTACTTATGACATCTGGAAACGTTTCGTGGAATGTTCAAAGATATGAGCAATGGTTGAAGTATTTGTTTGTAATTTGACCGTTTGGCTAAGAATTTCTGCTATGTTTAGCAAATTTATTTCTATTAAAAATCTTAAATCTGTATATCTGGAATCTAAACCTAAGAATCTTGGCCCCGATTTTATAATTTGAGTTGATAGTGTCTCAGTCAATGTAATCAAACTATTTTGATTTTTTTTTTCGATGAGTAATATGATTACGATTAAAAACACGTCTTTATTCTAATGTTCAAAAATGGAAGGGGTCGTACTGCCCCTCCGTCACGAGGTATCTGAAAATAGAGCTCGGATTCGTGATCAGAGACAAAAATTTCCTCTTAGAACACATTTTTACGCAAATTGAAGAGAGGTTTATAGATTTTTATTGAATTTTAATGATAACATTATTTTTTGTCAAAATTAACTTACTTAACTTGGCATAACTAATTGATACCTTAGCCCAATGAAAAAAATAAAAAAAATAAACAAAATCCGTCTCAAAAAGCTTAAAGATATGACGTGATTCAGTTTAGGCCACTATCTGATGAGTTAACACGAAATGGTTATATTTGCCGGTCTTTAGGTTTTCCATCTGCAGCGCTATGCAAGTCGACACACCGTCCGCTGGCCATCGTGCGGCCAGCTTACACCAAGAAACGCCGGCGCTACCGGAGCTGAAGTTGGTAGGCTTTAGCTCAGTTCAAACGGTATTGAAAAGTGAAAACCGCGGCGGTTGGTTTTGTTCGGCCTGGTGTTGTTACCTGGATGATGAAACATGCTATCTCATAAGCGTAACCATTTTTTTATGAGGTTTTTAGTGAAAGTGATACCTAATGCAAGGTCCGTCCAACGCAACGTCTCGTGCTGCAGCTTTGGTTTCATTTGTTTGTGCGATAGTTTGAATTCCTTTGAAATGAGCGCGTAACGGAAAATTAAACCATGCAGCAGAGAAATCAACAAAAAACTAAAACACTGCAAGATATTGGATTCCGTAAGTTGAACCTTGCCGCGAGACCACCTTGGATGGCTGATGAACGACGACCGGTCAATGGCCCCCCCATTTTCCCCCCGTCAACCTTGCCAACACCTGGTTCAGCAATCCTGCCAGGTTATTAATTGGAGGAGTGTGGACGTGTGACATTGCCTGTAGGAACTTGCAGTGGTTGGCACAATTTTCTGAATGTGAAAATAGTTATTTTTTTCTTGTTACATTTTTTGCTAGAGTTTTCTTCCTCGATTTTTGTTTTGTTTCGATTGATGTATCAAGATGACTTATGCATTTAAATAATTTTAATTTACAGTATGGCCCATAAAAAAATGCGACATTGTTATTGGGTGAAAATTGGGACTATTTTTACTATTTATGATGTATGTAGCATGTGTACATGTTAAATAGGATCTTAACAAACAGTCAATGTCTTTAAAACCATTCCCTTAGCATAAATTAAGTTACAGCTCATTGTTTTTGTTTTTGAGAGCTGTAAGAGTTAGTTCCACCGAATTTTACGCATTATATTTACCACTTATAGTAAAACAGTGAACTTTTCAAAAATATCCCGATTCCCGGTATGCCCAAAGAAGACATTTTGCATCATTGGTTTGTCCACATAATTTTCCATACAAATTTGGCAGCTGTCCATACAAAAATGATATGTGAAAATTTAAAAATCTGTATCTTTTGCAGGAATTTTTTGATCAATTTGGTGTCTTCGGCAAAGTTGTAGGATATGGACTACACTGAAAAAAAATGATACACGGTAAAAAAAATTTGGAGAATTTTAATTTAACTTTTTGTCACTAAAACTTGATTTGCAAAACAACACTATTTTTAATTTTTTTTTTATTTTTTGATATGTTTTAGAGGACATAAAATGCCAATTTTTCTGAAATTTCCAGAATGGGCGAAAAATCTTTGACCGAGTTATGATTTTTTGAATCAATACAGATTTTTTCAAAAAATCGAAATATTGGTCGCAAAAATTTTACAACTTCATTTTTCGATGTAAAATCGAATTTGCAATCAAAAAGTACTGTAGTGAATTTTTGATAAAGTGCACCGTTTTCAAGTTATAACCATTTTTGGGTAACTTTTTTGGAAATAGTCACAGTTTTTCATTTTTTAAAAATAGTGCCCATGTTTGCCCACTATTGAAAAAAATATTTTTGAAAAGCTGAGAAAATTCTCTATATTTTGCTTATTCGGACTTTTTTGATACGACCCTCAGTTGCTGAGATATTGCCATGCAAAAATTAAAAAAACAGGAAAATTGATGCTTTCTAAGTCTCACCCAAACAACCCACCATTTTCTAATGTCGAGCAACTATAGATCCGATTTACAATGTTAAAACATGAAACATTTGTGAAATTTTCCGATCTTTCGAAAAAAATATATTCAAAAATTTATAATCAAGACTAACATTTCAAATGGGCCAAACATTCGATATTACGCCCATTTGAAATGTAAGTCTTGATTTAAATTTTTTGATAATATTTTTTCGAAAAGATCGGAAAATTTCAAATATATTTGGTGGGATGTTCGGGTGAGACTTAGAAAACATCAATTTTCATGTTTTTTAACCTTTGCATGGCAATATCTCAGCAACTAAAGGTCGTATCAACAAAGTCCGAATAAGCAAAATATAGAGAATTTTCTCAGCTTTTCAAAAAAAATTTTTTCAATAGTGGGCAAACATGGGCACTATTTTTAAAAAATAAAAAACTGTGACTATTTCCAAAAAAGTTACCCAAAAATGGTTATAACTTAAAAACGGTGCACTTTATCAAAAATTCACTAAAGAACTTTTTGATTGCAAATTCGATTTTACATCGAAAAATGAAGTTAAAAATTTTTTTGCGACCAATGTTTCGATTTTTTGAAAAAATCTGTATTGATTCAAAAAATCATAACTCGGTCAAAGATTTTTTGTCAATTCTGGAAATTTCTGAAAAGTTGGCATTTTATGTCCTCTAAAACATATATAAAAAAAATTAAAATATTGTTTTTTTTTGCAAATCAAGTTTTAGTGACAAAAAGTTAAATTAAAAATCTCCAAATTTTTTTTACCGTGTATCATTTTTTTTCAGTGTAGTCCATATCCATACCTACAATTTTGCCGAAGACACCAAATCGATCAAAAAATTCCTGCAAAAGAATTTTCACATATCATTTTTGTATGGACAGCTGCCAAATTTGTATGGAAAATTATATGGACAAACTAATGATGCAAAATGGCTTTTTTGTGCATACCAAAGGCACCAGAAAAGTTTCAGACGGATTAAAAAATACAAAAAAGTAAAATTAAAGAAAAAAGACCGATTCCGTAGAGAACTGCTCATCTTTAAAATATACAGAATCGATACAGAAAACAATTTCATTCGAAACATTGGAAAACTAAAAAAAAATGCTAAGCTATCGTCGTATAATAATTTTAGGACAATTTGAATCACTTAAAATATTTCTCAATATCAATTCTAAGCAGTGCAACTATTTATCCGAATCTCAAGGCTTAATTTTTTTTTAAATTCACATCATTTTGAAATTTATGCATGGAGACCAGGGTGCCTAGAAAAAAAGACCCCCTGCTTCACAAGCGTAAAACGGTGTTTTTTTGGTTGTTTTAACCCATTGATACCCGAGCCTAAAGTTGGCGAAAAAAATGTTTTTCATTCAAAAATTACTTTTTAAAATCGCTAATAAATTGTCAAGATCGAGTTTACAGTTAAGCAACTCTCTACGAAATCGGCCGATTTCGACGATTTTTATTTTTTGTATTTTTTTTATTTGACTCAAACTTTGTGGGGGCCTTCCCTATGACCAAATAAGCTATTTTGCGTCATTGGTTCACCCATACAAGTCTCCATACAATTTTGGGTGCTGTCCATACATAAATGGTATGTAAATATTCAAACAGCTGTAACTTTTGAGTGAATTTTCTGATCAATTTGGTGTCTTCGGCAAAGTTGTAGGTATTGTTGAGGACTTTTGAGAAAATAATAGGTACACGGAAAAAAAAATTTGCGGATTTTTTTATCAACTTTTTTGCCTTCCTCACCTTATTGAGGAAAGGCTATAAAATCACTCGAAAACCGAAATTCTTAATTTGACCTCCTAGACCCACCTTCATGTATACATATCGACTCATAATCAAATTCTGAGCAAATGTCTGTGTGTGTGGTGGGATGTTGATCAAAAAATTGTCACTCGATTATCTTGACATTGGCTTAACCGATTTTGTCCGTTTTGGCGTCATTCGATTCGTCTTGAGGTCCCATAAGTCGCTATTAAAAATTATGCGGTTTAGTTAAGTACTTCAAAAGTTATGCTAAAAAACGATTTTAACAAAAGTCCGAAAGATTGTAAAAAGGGTGGTTTTTGTAAGAAAACCCGTCATGCTATACATTTTTATAAAGGTAATGAAGAGACCTTTCCAACGCGTCAAAAACATTTAAGATCTGACAACCCTATCAAAAGTAATAAGCACTTAAATGATATTTAGGCACTTTTTGGACACCGGATCTAAGATATTTTGATGAAAACGTTGTCAGATATTTTGATGAAAACGTTGTCCGGGGCAATTTTTAAATCAAGACTAACATTTTAAAAGGGCCAAATATTGAATATTACGCCCATTTAAAATGCTAGTCTTGATTTAAAAATTTTCAAAATATTTTTTTCGAAAAGATCGGAAAATTTTACGAATGTTTCATGCATTAACATTGAAAATCGGACCATTAATTGCTGAGATATCGTCATTAGAAAAAGGTGGGTTGTTTTGGTGAGATTTAGAAAACTTCAATTTTCGTGTTTCTTTTCTTAAAGCGGCTCTATCTCAGCAACCCGAGGTCCAATCTTCAATGTCTCTTAGACAATTTTAGAGCAAATTTTCTGAACTTTTCAAAAAAAAAATTTTTTGAAATGGTCACTCATGGTCACTATTTTTAAAAATTGAAAAACTGCAAATATTTCGCTAAAAAAAAACTTTCGGTGGCTATATCTTGAAAACGGAGCCCTTTATCAAAAAATCTGTAAAGAACTTTTCGATTGCAAATTCAATTTTGCATTGAAAAATAATGTCAAACTTGTTTTTGCATGAAACTTCGATTTTTTCCAAAAAAACACTATTTTTTCAAAAATTCATAACTCGGCGGCAGATTTTTTGACCATGTTGCTCTATGGCTCAAAAGTTGCGGATTTTTGTCCCCTAAAACATATCAAAAAATCTCGAAAATAAAAAAAAAATACGTATTTTGGGAAAATGAGTTTTAGTAAAAAAAAAGTTGATAAAAAAATCTTCAATTTTTTTTCGTGTACCTATTTTTTCTCAAAAGTCCTCAACAATACCTACAACTTTGCCGAAGATACCAAATTGATCAGAAAATTCACTCAAAAGTTACAGCTGTTTGAATATTTACATACCATTTTTGTATGGACAGCTGCCAAAATTGTATGGAGACTTGTATGGGTGAACCAATGACACAAAATAGCTTATTTGGTCATAGGGAAGGCCCCCACAAAGTTTGAGCCAAATCAAAAAATACAAATAAAATCCATTTCCGGTTCTGATAGAGAATTGCTCACATAACTTTTGAACTACTTATCGAAACTTCAAACAATTCAAAAGCATCGTATGGGACCCTAAATCAAGTCGAAAGCGACTGGTTTGTTCAAAATCGGTTCAGCCAGTGCTGAGAAAAGTGAGTGATATTATTGATCACATACACACAGACATTTGTACAGTTTTCGATTAAATAAAAAGTTCATTTTTAGAGCAGGATTATAGCTTTACCTCAGTGAGGAAAGCAAAAATCACTTTAATAGGCATTCAACTATTCATATTGGCTAAAATGGGATCGCAAAACTTTGGATAATCGGGTCTGGCTTGTAACTTAAAAGTTGCCAATTTCGGTTCTTGCTTCAGCTTGCTTTGCTTCCTGGTTATAGCGGATTCATCTACTTTTTTGTTGAACTAGGCTTTCATGATTTTTGGTTAGGATGTATGACCTATAATATTCGACATGTATATTTGGGCAAATCCAAATGTATTAGTACAACAGGTATTAGCACCCTAAACTTGATGAATAGATTAATTTTCCCCTTTCATTTTCACATGGATAGTTTTCGAAAGATCTTCATAACCCTTTCAGACCTGATGGGTTTTGTATGTGTGTGTGTGTGTGTGTGTGTGTGGTCCAATCCAATACCCGCTGGCCGGCAGCGAAATTATGGGAAAGTATAGTTTGTATCAGACTTGCGTTATGCTGATACAGCTTATCTCAGTCCCGGGTATTAGGTGGTGTTAGCCCTCGCGCTGCTTCCAGTGACCCATTTCAGAATGACAGAGCTCCTTGCGGTCCAATCCCGGGGTCACTGGGCATTGTCTGGCCCCGCCTAAAGATAAAGCAAGAACCAGACGGGTCCTCGATCTATCTTTAAACTTCCAATCCCATCTGGCAAAACAGGGATCGGCGCGTATTTAGTAAATTGCTAGCAAAAATATGTCAGGTTTCAAAATGTCCAATATGGACTGATCTCACCAAATTCGCGAAGCAACTGCCTCTAGATTTCCTTATATGATGATGATGGCCAGGTCCAGTCACGACGTTTTCCATACGCAACGCAGATTCACAATATGCCAACATACCACAAGGACGACGGCGAATTCACGCGAAATGACCAAAATAATCGTCACGACATTTTACGAAAAAAAAAAATAAAAAAATTAATAAATCCGCGGCCTGATCCGTCGATTCCGAAACTAATTGATGGATTATGCTCTAGAATATCGTGAAACGACTCTTTTGATTATTGATTTTTTGAACAAAACTCACAAAATAAATAATTTTTCATAGTTCCTAGACAACTGTTGACAAAATTCTGGCACTACTGTACCACAATCAAAAAAAGCACTCATATTTCCGAAAGAGAGTGAGAGAGGTGAGCGTCATGAGCGTGAGAACCTGTATGTGCCCATGCAGCAAAACTGACGTTTAACCTTAATTTGACAAGCAAAGCATTGCGCTACCCAAAGCACAATAACAAAACAAATATGAAGAAGAAAAAAAATCCATAAAAATGATGAAAATCTTGAAAAATGACAACTATTTGCCCTAGATTTCACTTGATTTCTCTTTTGTATGTCAATTTGAATTGTTACAGCACAAGGGAAACTTTTAAATCCACTAAAAACACGCCAAAAAGTTAAAATTATCGAGGACCGACCGAACACCGAACTTCTTCCTCTCACAGACAAGCGAACTCCTCAGACCTGATGGGTTTTGTATGACCCAAAAATCAAAATTTTCCCAAATAGCCCATAATTTTCGTATCGTCATGAAAATCATTTCCATCATTACCTAAGAAATAGGCCTGAAAGGGTAGTACTTTTTAAGAAATTTTGAAACAAGGATTCAAAAAATCTGTCCATGATTATAATGTAGACAATATTCATCAAGATTTAAAATAATTTTACCATTTTTATCAGTAGTGTTTTCATTAATCAAATTCTATGAAAACCAAATCAAATAGTCACCTGGACCCCTAACCTACGACAGCAACTGTACGAGTGTCAATTTAAGGCTCTCCCTCGAAAAAAAAAAAAAAAAAACAAAAAAATCTCCATCAACGCCATTCTTCCCATATGACATCACGATCGAGACGGAAGAAAGAGGCAAGCAAGCAGAGAATCGTTAATAAATCTTTAAATAACTCGGCACGCAATTTACGGAACCCCCCAAAAAAAAAAACCTGTTACCTCATATCGAGCCACAACAATCCTCTACCCCCACAGGCTTTCCCCCTCTTGCTGCTGCTGCACCACGTGGTCAGCATGCCGCATCACACACATGGACTTCACATGGAGATTTTGGGGAGATGATGATGACCGACCAGCCGGCCGGCAGCTCTCCTCCAATCAACTTCAATCTCCGGGGCCAGTAGTGGCAACCTGTGAACCAGCCAGCCAGCCCCAATCATGCTCATCACCATCGCCAGTGTCATTACCGCCGCCGCCGGTTTTGGCTTTGGACTTCTGGGGGGGAAGGTGAGAGCTCCACCGTAATCATCGACCGTTTTTTGGAGTTCATCAACGTTTAAGTTTTACTTGATTGGTTGATTCTTTGGGGTGATGGGAAAGTATTGATTTTGGTTGATAAATTGGCTGATAATCAAGATAACATTCATCGTAACAGGTAACAATTAGAAACTACTAAACTGCTGATTTATACTTTGAAGAAGTGGCTTCAAAGTGTGATCGGTTTAATTTAGATATCTCTAGGAGGATTCATCACAGTTTCGGAGGCTTGACCAGGTCAGGTTCGTTTGACCTGTGCGCTCAGGTCTCACAGTAAGTCGCTTCTGCTGCCATCAACCAGTTGAGTGTGGGTAGTTTTGATCGACGTTGATGGTATCAATTGTTCAACCATCAGTGCTAAAGTTTGTGTGGTCATAGGTTTTTGAAGCGATCACGCGCACCGTGATTTATTATAAGCAATTAAGGGGAAGGGTTGCTTCATGGTTATGGTTTCTAATTAAGTAGATTTAGAATTTGAAGGACGTTCGGGTAATTATTGTCCAATCTCGAGTCATATTAAAAAAAAACGTTTTTCTTCTTTGTAATTCAACTGAACCGAATGCCTGTTCTTTCAAATTTAAACAAAAATCTGCAAACCAAAAACGGAGACCTCCAAGAAGTACGTCCGAAAAAAAACCGGTTGACTGCATCAATCCTCGATTGTTGATGACCTGCCCCGTGGACATTGAATATCTTGATGTCCTCGTAACCTTCGGGGGGCGTTTTGCACTTGGTCGTATTGAGGAGCGACCTGGGTGAGGAGCAGGAGGGGGTCGGGGGAGGCATAATGGATGCTGCTGCCTTTAATATGTTACGGTGTTTATATTGACAGGGTTTTGTGGTGGAATTTTTCGCCTCATGGATCATCGCAAACCTGTTTGGATGGGCGGATGGATTTTTTGTTTGTTTGAACGATCTTTAACTTTTAGCTTGCATTGGATCATTCTTGGAAGGCTGGGTTCGCTCAGCATATTTGTCCTTCAGATTTATTGAGGAATTTTAATGTGGCAGGCTTAAGTGCTAAAAAGCAAACATTATTGTGAAGAATAAAGAATGCTTTCAAGCAATTTGTCTAATCAGGAAATAATTATAATGATATTCTTAGTAAGATATTGCTTAACATATTGATTCTAAGACAGAAATTGCTAGACTTTAGAAGGAAACATTGTTAATTTACTTCACAGTTTTATTATAAATAAAAACTACTGACTGTATGTTTCAGTAAAAGCTACTACTTGAAAAAAGTTTAAGTTGGTATAGGAAATCTCTACAAAATCTGCCAATTTCATAACATTATATGGCATAAAAAGATTTAGAAATATAAGTACTTCGGAAAGGGATTTTCTGATTGATATGGTTTGTTCAGCAAAGTCGTAGATAATTATGAGGACAATTTTGAATAAAATAGGTACTGTCCAGACTTGATTATCCGAAGGCCTCAGAGAAATTTCACTTAGGATAATCGAATATTCAAAGAATCGAATCAATAAAAGACATATTTTTTTTTTAACTTATACTTAATTTTGATAGTCCAGCTTCAGTATGAACCATTTACTACTCTAAAATGATTTAGAATCTTTAAATCCAAGATGGCCGCCAAAATGGCGACAATAAAGTGTTGAAAAATGATTTTTTTTATTTAGAAATGCAATCAAATATGCAAATTTGAGTCAAATGGGATCGCAGAACTCGAATAACATATTAAAAGTAAGAAAATAATAAAAAAAATGAAATGAAATGATTCAACTATTCGAGGTCCCAAACAAACCTTCGGATAATCGAAACTTCGGATAATCGAGGCATCGGATAATCGAGTCCAGACTGTGCTGTCCAAACAAAATTTTTGCTCAGGTAATATTGGTTTTGTATGAATACTAAAATTCCCAAAAATCTAAACTAACTTGACGGTAGCGTGGAGATTTTCCCTTATCTGCTTAGTGAAGTGGAGCATTGTCAATTACCATCTTTAAAATCCCTTATCCTTATCCCTGGTGTGTGTGTTGTTCAGGTGGAATTGGTTCTTCTTCTTATTATCCATTTCTAGGCAACATCGACTTGAAGCCACAAGGAAGTTTTTTTTTTAAGTTGATTTTCAAAAATATTTAAAATATACATTCTTTTTAAACATGGCAAATATTTTTCAAAATTGTAGTCACCCTCTTCCCCACTTTTAAATCGGCTTGAAAAATCAGAAAACAAATCAAATATTTATGAAAACTTCAGTATTTGATTGGAATTTCAAGTGCAATCATATGAAATCCATTTCAGACTCTGAGTTTAAAATATTTTTTAGCGTGTTTGAGTTTTTTCCAAAACCATTCAAATTTTAGTGATTTTTGATGAACCACAAATTTTTTTTTATCGTCATATTATCTTAATTTTTTAAACCAAATGATTACATATCACCTGTATGGGTGAAAATACATTTTGCAACAATTTTTAAACAATATATGTGAAATTGTGTCTTGCCATTTTAGTACATTTAATACCATTAAATAAATTTATACGATAAATAAATAAACATTTTTTTATAATATGATTTATGAAAATTGGATCTTTTCACTATCAAATCTATTCAAAACTCTACCGGCTCCGTGCATTAAAGGTTGCGGCTTCTTCCTCGAAAGCAGGAGGTTCAGGGATCAAATCCTGGTCGGTTACACGGAAAGGAGTTCCATCTAAAATTTAACAATTCAAATTAGCTGGCTTCAAATTGGTGAAACAGTGATTTTTTTGGTTGAATCAGCTAAAATTTCAGCTAAATTTACCAATCTGGTATTGGTGAAATAGCTAACCTTGATTGCTGATTTGCTTTCCAAAACTGACAGCCCAAACCAAAATGACAGGAGAGATTTTACCAAAAATAATGGTGTTTCAGCACAATTTTGCGTAAAATTACCAAAAAAAACTAACTTAATCCACCTATGTGGTTGATGCCTTCCTCACTTGTTACCAACAATGGGTAATATGAGTGGTTTGGACACATATTTCAGCTATTTTTTTTAGGTCCAGAAAAATAAGTACACAGATATAACTTAAGTTGTCATAACTCGAGACAGGGTTGCCAGATCTTCAATTATGTGGACTCGTTGGAAAGTTCTTTCGATTACCTAACCAACGATGGGTCGGATGATGGATCCGGACATAGTTTACATACATTTAAGTGAGATCCGGCTTCAAAAAAGTACATAAATATCACTTAAGTGGTCATAACTCGAGACAGGGTTGCCAGATCTTCAATTATGTGGACCCGTTGGAAAAGTCTCTCGATTACATAACCAATGATGGGTAATATGATGGATCCGGACATCGTTTACATACATTTAAGTAAGATCCGGCTTCAAAAAAGTACATAAATATCACTTAAGTGGTCATAACTCGAGACAGGGTTGCCAGATCTTCGATATTGTGGACTCGTTCGAAAGGTCTCTCGATTATCTAACCAACGATGGGTCGGATGATGGATCCGGACATCGTTTACATGCATTTAAGTGAGATCCGGCTTCAAAAAAGTACATCAATATCACTTAAGTGGTCATAACTCGAGACAGGGTTGCCAGATCTTCGATGTTGTGGACTCGTTGGAAAGGTCTCTCGATTACCTGACCAACGATGGGTCGGATGATGGATCCGGACATCGTTTACATGCATTTAAGTGAGATCCGGCTTCAAAAAAGTACTTAAATATCACTTAAGTGGTCATAACTCGAGACAGGGTTGCCAGATCTTCGATATTGTGGTCTCGTTGGAAAGGTCTCTTGATTACCTATTCAACGATGAGTCGGATGATGGTTCCGGACATCGTTTACATACATTTAAGTGAGATCCGGCTTCAAAAAAGTACATAAATATCACTTAAGTGGTCATAACTCGAGACAGGGTTGCCAGATCTTCGATGTTGTGGACTCGTTGGAAAAGTCTCTCGATTACCTAACTAACGATGGGTCGGATGATGGATCCGGACATCGTTTACATGCATTTAAGTGAGATCCGGCTTCAAAAAAGTACTTAAATATCACTTAAGTGGTCATAACTCGAGACAGGGTTGCCAGATCTTCAATTATGTGGACTCGTTGGAAAGATCTCTCAATTATCTAACCAACGATGGGTCGGATGATGGATCCGGACATAGTTTACATGCATTTAAGTGAGATCCGGCTTAAAAAAGTACATAAATATCACTTAAGTGGTCATAACTCGAGACAGGGTTGCCAGATCTTCGATGTTGTGGACTCGTTGGAAAGGTCTTTTGATTACCTAACCAACGATGAGTCGGATGATGGTTCCGGACATCGTTTACATACATTTAAGTGAGATCCGGCTTCAAAAAAG
This sequence comes from Culex pipiens pallens, assembly GCF_016801865.2. Taxonomy (NCBI): domain Eukaryota; kingdom Metazoa; phylum Arthropoda; class Insecta; order Diptera; family Culicidae; genus Culex; species Culex pipiens. The sequence goes on from NC_068938.1 coordinate 158,336,717, forward strand.
TACATAAATATCACTTAAGTGGTCATAACTCGAGACAGGGTTGCCAGATCTTCGATGTTGTGGACTCGTTGGAAAAGTCTCTCGATTACCTAACTAACGATGGGTCGGATGATGGATCCGGACATCGTTTACATGCATTTAAGTGAGATCCGGCTTCAAAAAAGTACTTAAATATCACTTAAGTGGTCATAACTCGAGACAGGGTTGCCAGATCTTCAATTATGTGGACTCGTTCGAAAGGTCTCTCGATTATCTAACCAACGATGGGTCGGATGATGGATCCGGACATCGTTTACATGCATTTAAGTGAGATCCGGCTTCAAAAAAGTACATCAATATCACTTAAGTGGTCATAACTCGAAACAGGGTTGCCAGATCTTCGATGTTATGGACTCGTTGGAAAGGTCTCTCGATTACCTAACCAACGATGGGTCGGATGATGGATCCGGACATCGTTTCCATGCATTTAAGTGAGATCCGGCTTCAAAAAAGTACTTAAATATCACTTAAGTGGTCATAACTCGAGACAGGGTTGCCAGATCTTCAATTATGTGGACTCGTTGGAAAGATCTCTCAATTATCTAACCAACGATGGGTCGGATGATGGATCCGGACATCGTTTACATGCATTTAAGTGAGATCCGGCTTAAAAAAGTACATAAATATCACTTAAGTGGTCATAACTCGAGACAAGGTTGCCAGATCTTCAATGTTGTGGACTTGTTGGAAAGGTCTTTTGATTACCTAACCAACAATGGGTTGGATGATGGATCTGGACATCGTTTACATGCATATAATTGAGATCCGGATATATGTGAAAACACATTTTTATACATAACTTTTGAACTACTTATCGAAACTACAAACAATTCAATAGCGATGTATGGGACCCTAAACCAAGTCGAATGCAACTGGTTTGATCAAAATCGGTTCAGCCAGTGCTGAGAAAACTTGGCAAGATTTTTGAACACATACATACATACACACACACACACATACACACACACACACATACACACACACAGACATTTGTTCAGTTTTCGATTCTGAGTCGATATGTATATATGAAGGTGGGTCTTCGAGCTTTTAATAAAAAGTTCATTTTTAGAGCAGGATTACCTTACCTCAGTGAGGAAGGCAAAACTAGCTGAGCAATTCTCTACGAAATCGGTCTTTTTTCTTCAATTTTAATTTTTGTATTTTTTAATCCGGCTGAAACTTTTTTGGTGCCTTCGGTATGCCCAAAGAAGCCATTTTGCATCATTAGTTTGTCCATATAATTTTCCATACAAATTCGGCAGCTGTCCATACAAAAATGATGTATGAAAATTCAAAAATCTGTATCTTTTGAAGGAATTTTTTGATCGATTTGGTGTCTTCGGCAAAGTTGTAGGTATGGATACGGACTACACTGGAAAAAATAATACACGGTAAAAAAAAATTTGGTGATTTTTTTATTTAACTTTTTATCACTAAAACTTGATTTACAAAAAAACACTATTTTTAATTTTTTTTATTTTTTGATATGTTTTAGAAGACATAAAATGCCAACTTTTCAGAAATTTCCAGGTTGTGCAAAAAATCACTGACCGAGTTATGAATTTTTTAATCAATACTGATTTTTTCAAAAAATCGAAATTTTGGTCGTAAAAATTTTTCAACTTCATTTTTCGATGTAAAATCAAATTTGCAATCAAAAAGTACTTTACTAAAATTTTGATAAAGTGCACCGTTTTCAAGTTATAGCCATATTTAAGTGACTTTTTTGAAAATAGTCGCAGTTTTTCATTTTTTTAAATTAGTGCACATGTTTGCCCAGTTTTGAAAAAAATATTTTTGAAAAGCTGAGAAAATTCTCTATATTTTGCTTATTCGGACTATGTTGATACGACCTTTAGTTGCTGAGATATTGCAATGCAAAGGTTTAAAAACAGGAAAATTGATGTTTTCTAAGTTTCACCCAAACAACCCACCATTTTCTATCGTCAATTTCTCAGCAACTAATGGTCCGATTTTCAATGTTAATATATGAAACAATTGTGAAATTTTCCGATCTTTTCGAAAAAAATATTTTTGGAATTTTCAAATCAAGACAAACATTTTAAAAGGGCGTAATATTGAATGTTTGGCCTTTGTGAAATGTTAGTCTTGATTTGAAAATTCCAAAAATATTTTTTTCGAAGAGATCGGAAAATTTCACAAATGTTTCATATATTAACATTGAAAATCGGACCATTAGTTGCTGAGATATTGACGATAGAAAATGGTGGGTTGTTTGGGTGAAACTTAGAAAACATCAATTTTCCTGTTTTTAAACCTTTGCATTGCAATATCTCAGCAACTAAAGGTCGTATCAACAAAGTCCAAATAAGCAAAATATAGAGAATTTTCTCAGCTTTTCAAAAATATTTTTTTCAAAACTGGGCAAACATGTGCACTAATTTAAAAAAATGAAAAACTGCGACTATTTTCAAAAAAGTCACTTAAATATGGCTATAACTTGAAAACGGTGCACTTTATCAAAATTTCAGTAAAGTACTTTTTGATTGCAAATTTGATTTTACATCGAAAAATGAAGTTGAAAAATTTTTACGACCAAAATTTCGATTTTTTGAAAAAATCAGTATTGATTAAAAAATTCATAACTCGGTCAGTGATTTTTTGCACAACCTGGAAATTTCTGAAAAGTTGGCATTTTATGCCTTCTAAAACATATCAAAAAATAAAAAAAATTAAAAATAGTGTTTTTTTGTAAATCAAGTTTTAGTGATAAAAAGTTAAATAAAAAAATCACCAAATTTTTTTTACCGTGTATTATTTTTTTCCAGTGTAGTCCGTATCCATACCTACAACTTTGCCGAAGACACCAAATCGATCAAAAAATTCCTTCAAAAGATACAGATTTTTGAATTTTCATACATCATTTTTGTATGGACAGCTGCCGAATTTGTATGGAAAATTATATGGACAAACTAATGATGCAAAATGGCTTCTTTGGGCATACCGAAGGCACCAAAAAAGTTTCAGTCGGATTAAAAAATACAAAAAAAATCGAATGACCGAAATCCTAGAGAACTGCTCAGCTGGAACCCGCAGCATGGATTTTTGACAGATCATCAGTTCGAGAACAAAACAAAGCAACGTCCTGTGTCGTGTTCGATCCTGTTTGAGCCGCTCAGTTCGTGAAGTTTTTTTGTGATGATTATGTGTGTTGTTTGAGTGCAAGTGCAAAAGGCGATAGAATGTGTTGTGTGAGTGAATAAATTAAAAGCCAGGAAGATTTTCTGCGGATCGGCACCTGAAGGAATGTTTCAGTTGATAAGGTGAGAAGTTTTTTGTGTTGAGGGAAAGTGGTTAGAAGTTGAACCTCTCTTTACTGTTTGGAGGATGCGTAGGTAAAAACATGTACTTAACATAAAGTGGGGGCATCCCTAAACCACGTGAACACTTTGGCAGGGGAAAGGGGAGACTGGCAATTGTCCACACTCTACTTTTTTGTATGGACATCTGTCCACCTGGAGGGGCGGCTGGTACAGAATGTCTAGACATAGATTGGCCGATGTTTGACAAATCCGTACAAATAGGGCACCTAACGCCTTTTAAGCACATCAATTGTTATTGTTAGAAACGAAGTTAAATGAAGTTCAATTAAGTTAAATTAAGTGAAATTAAGTTTAATCAATTTAAGTTTTATTAAATTAGTTAATTTTAGTTAAATTAAGAAGAGTTTATAAAAATAAGTTAAACTAAGCCAAAATTTAGTTTAATTCAGATAAATTTAGTTGAAAATAGTTATTTTTAGTGTAATTTAGTTGAATTTGCCCAAATTTAGTTAAATTAAGTTTTGTTAAGTTAAAATTAAGCGAAATTAAGTAAAATTAAGCAAAATTAAGTAAATTTAAGCACAATTATGTAAAATTAAGTAAAATCAACAAAAATTTATTAAATTAAGTAAAATTAAGTAAAATTAAGTAAAATTAAGTAAAATTAAGTAAAATTAAGTAAAATTAAGTAAAATTAAGTAAAATTAAGTAAAATTAAGTAAAATTAAGTAAAATTAAGTAAAATTAAGTAAAATTAAGTAAAATTAAGTAAAATTAAGTAAAATTAAGTAAAATTAGGTAAAATTAGGTAAAATTAAGTAAAATTAAGTAAAATTAAGTAAAATTAAGTAAAATAAAGTAAAATTAAGTTGTGTTATGTTAAATTTTGAAAAATTAAAAAAAAATAAGTAAAATTAATAAATTAAATATAAATAAAGCAAAATTAAGTAAAATTAAGTGAAATTAATTAAAATTAAGTAAAATTAAGTAAAATTAAGTAAAATTAAGTAAAATTATGTAAAATTAAATAAAATTAAGTAGAATTATGTAAAATTAAGTGAAGTTAAGTAAAATTAAGTAAAATTAAGTAAAATTAAGCAAAATTAAGTAAAATTAATAAAATTAAGTAAAATTAAGTAAAGATAAGTTAAATTAAGTAAAGTTAAGTAAAATTAAGTTAAATTAAGTTAAATTAAGTAAAATTAAGCAAAAATAAGGAAAATTAAGTTCAATTAAGTTAAATTAGGTTAAATTAAGTTAAATTAAGTAAAATTAAGCAAAATAAGTAAAATTAAGTTAAATTAAGTTATATTAGGTTAAATTAAGTTAAATTAAGTTTAAATTAAAGTAATTTGATGCTATATTTCAACTTTGTTAAATGCAAAATGTAGTTTAAATATAACTTCAATTTACTACAATTTAACCAAAATAACTTTTTGTAAGTTTTTTATTGTATTTTGTATTTTTGTATTTTTGTATTTTTGCCATCAATGGAAAATTTTGAGAATGATTCCAAAAAAACTAGTTGAAACAGCCTAAAAACTTGCTGGGCTAACTATAAAACTTCCTAGAATACCATAAAATCTAGCTAAAATAGCTAACAGACCTTCTCAAAACATACAGCTTTTGAGACTGACAGCATTTTTCCAGCTTGCAAATTAGTAAAATTTACTAAAAATTTAGCTGGATTTATCATTTTTAGGACCTGGATCCAGCTGTCAAATCCAGGATTTATTTTTAGGATTTCCAGCTAAAAAAATTGGTGGTTGAAAAAACAACCAATTTTTTTAGGATTTTTAACCGAAATTTAGTAAGATTCACGATAAACTTTCTTTCCGTGTATGGAATATCGAATGGAGACAATTTTTTATCAAAGTTTTTTCCCTCGTGAGAGGGGGGCAAAATAATAAATAATATTGAAACTAAAATAGCAAGAATTTAAATATTTCTATGCATAAAAATGGTTTACAGTGCAGTACAGTCAGTCTGCAATCATTAGTTTTCAAAAATGTCATGTATCAAAAAAGAAATGTTTATTTTGGGAAAAAATAGAAACTTTTTACGGTACTGTTCACGAAGATTCACATAAACTCAAATCAAAATTTTATTTAAATAACTCAAACATGTCAAAAAGTATTTAAAACACAGAGGAATGCATTTTCAATGATTTTCAGCTGGTTGCACGCAAAAGTTTATTAATATTTTAAAGTTTTTCAGAAAAATATTTTTTGCTTCTCGATAATTCGGACCGTTTTTGAAAGGGGGGAGACAACTCACTTAGGGCCAAATATAGAAAATATGTAAATCAACGCAACAAAACAAAATTCAAATTGATGGAATAACTATCTTTAGGGCTTGTGATTTTTGCAATACACTCTAATTTTCAGGAATCAGGGTGGTAAATTTTTTATTTAAAGTTGTCTTCACCCCCCCCCCCCCTCCCACCACCAAAGTTTGCCCGAAAATCATGGGGCAAAAAATATATTTTAAAAAAACTTCAATATTCCAATGACAATTTAAGTGCAATCAGATCAGATCAGAAAACAATTTTAAATGCATCCCTCTGCGTTTAGAATCATTTTAAGCACGTTTGGGTTGATTTGAACATCTCTTGAATTTTTGAAAATTTTCGATGTTTACTATCGCAAAATGTTTAATTTTTACTAAAATTTTTGTTTTCGTCAAATTTTACATTTTTTGAAAACTAATGATTGCAAAACAACTGAACTAGTGTGAAATGCATATTAAAACACTTTTTCACCCTGGCCAGAGCCGAGAGACAAAAACTTTGAATAAATGAATAAAATCAGCAACTAATGAATTTTGCCTAAACTTTTTTAAATACTCAAATTTCTGTTTTGCTAAAGAGCAATTCCAGCTCAAATCAAGAATTTTTCTGGTACTTTTGTATCCGACCCTCTCCAATTTCAATGAAACTTTGTAGACATGTTATCCTAGGCCTATATAAGCCATTTTTGTGTATATGGAGCTAATAGTACTCGAAAATAACATTTGAGAAAAGCGTAAGGTGTTTAAATATTTTTGTATTTTGCAGTTTAAAAATTACTGTATTTCTAATCCGTTGCATCGTATCAAAAAGTGGTCAAAGACAAACTTGTAGGAAATTGGACGGGCTTTCTGAAAAAAATACACTGAAACAAAAATACACGCCACTTCTAGGAGATTTTTGAGTTTTTATGTTCAAAAGTTAAATTTTATGGTGATGTCACGATTTTTTTTCGCTCAAAATTTTTGAGGAAATAGCCTAAAATGTTACAAAAAGACTCACGAAAAATGCTGGATGGTATGTTTCTCCTATAAAAATACAAAAATCACTGCTACTGTTTTTTCTTTGAAAAGTGGTCTAAACGTCATTTTTTCAGAACCGATACACAGAAAAAAATCAATTCTCGTAAGCGTGAATTATGTTCACAAATGTGAGAACCACGAAGAAATTTATTCATGAGTATGGTGCATTTGCACTATAAACGTGAATATATTCCTTTGTGGTTCTCGCATTCGTTAATTTAATTCACGATTTCGAGAATTGATTTTTTCCGTGTAGTGGGAATCGATTTTCCAGACAATTTTACATAAAAGATTCCATATAGACCATTGCTCTAAGTCTAATTCTTGGGAAGACACAGCGGTTTTAAAAATAAAAATGTTGTAAAAATAGGTTTTTTTTAGTGGTTTTTGGCAATTTCTATATGACAGACTTGGTTTTTCAGTCTCTTAAATATTTTAACCGGAAAGCTCGTCCAATTTCCCATAAGTTTGTCTTTGAAAGCATTTCAATTAAATGTATGGGCTTACAGATATAAGTTTAATTACATTGCTCATAACTGTAAATAGAATATTTTTTTCAGTGTGGTAGAAACCTGGATAGTAAATAAGCTTACGTAAATAATAAGACAAGTCAAATTGAAAAACTGTCAAAGGCAAACTTATGGGAAATGGGACGAGCTTTCCGGTAAAAATATTTACGAGACTGAAAAACCAAGTCTGTCATATAGAAATTGCCAAAAACCACCAAAAAACCTATTTTTTCAACATTTTTATTTTCAAAACCGCTGTATCTTAACAAGGATTGGGCTTAAGACAATGGTCAATATGAAGACTATGTAAATTTGTCTGGGGAATCGATTCCCACTATCGATTCTGAAAAAAATGACGTTTAAAACAGTTTTAGTAAATGATTTTGGTATTTTTTTAAAAGAGACATACCATCCTTTTTCGTGAGTCTTTTTGTAACATTTTAGGCTATTTCCTCAAAAATTTTGAGCGAAAAAAAATCGTGACATCACCATAAAATTTAACTTTAAAACATAAAGACTGAAAAATCTCATAGAAATGGCGTGTATTTTTGTCTCAGTGTATTTTTTTCAGATAGCCCGTCCAATTTCCTACTAGTTTGTCCTGATTTGAGCTGGAACTGCTCTAAAGTGAAAACAAGCAAAAGTTTATGGCACATAATTTTGATAAACATTATGTTTAGGATGTAATTCGACTAGAAGATATTTCCAAATTGAAACACTAAAGAAAATTTCACAAAATCTAATTTTATAATTTTTTATCACTGTTTAATTTTGTATCTTGAACAACTGTTAACGTTTTAAGACACTTTTCTGCACATAATAATGTGAAAATAATCCGTTTTACCGTCTATTTCTAGAGTCTTTTTTTTTAAAGATCCTTTAAGCTATTGTGTTTCATATGTTTATGAGACCTATTCAAATAAATATATGGCGATAGTCCACTAAAACAAAAATTTCACTTCATAAAAAATACAAGTCGTCACTGTCGAGCTTACTTGCCTCGCGTGCATTATAAGCTAAATTGAGTTCAGAACGCCATTTTGTGTAGCTCACAATGCCTCACCTTTTCACCTTCACAGATCCCCAAAATCGATTTCAATCCTGAGATATTCAATAAAAACCGAAAAAACCGTGCATTTTTGCCACTTTTCATATGAAAGAAGTTTCAATCATGACGTGCTATCTTGCCACAGCCTGAAAAATGCTGTAAGTGCGACAAAGGACAAAGGAATTTCATGTCAGAACGCGTTTAACACAAGTACGAGCTCGACTACCGGAAACATTTGTAAGTATAACTCGGGGCTCCAGCAACTTATTTCAACCAACCAACTGGACAATGCAGAGAATAGTCAACCAAACAAAACGTATTTCTTATAGTTTACATTGCGTGCTCTCTTTTTTTTTTTTTTTTTTTTTAAATTTATATTTATTCAAATTTCTTTTCCATGTACATTCATTCAGTTAAAATATTATTGAGTGTCCAATCACAAACGATGACTTTTCAACTCAATTTTAAATACTAGCAACTTTCATTTATTCATGAAATATTGTAGCTTTCGCTATTCAGTGATTTCAAATGTAGGAGGTCCTACATGTACAAAAGGGAAAAGGGATACCTTAAAACTAACTTATAAACTATATAAAGAGCGGATCAATGCAGCTGAAGACTGCAATGATTTTTGTCGAAATGCATCAATTATCTTATTGGACATAACATCCAAAGTGTCAACTTCGGCTAATTGATGAAGTTCACTGGTGCTGAACCAGGGAGGAAGTTTCAGAATCATTTTCAGAATTTTGTTCTGAATCCTCTGAAGTTTTTTCTTCCTGGTTAAGCAACAGCTTGTCCAGATCGGCACAGCATAAAGCATGGCAGGTCTGAAAATTTGTTTATAAATTAACAGTTTATTCTTGAGACAAAGTCTAGAATTCCTGTTTATAAGTGGATACAAACATTTAATATATTTGGGTAATTCTCCGCCAACTCACACAGCAGTTGCCCCGACCCCTCTTTGATTTGCGTGAAACTTTGTACTAAGGGGTAACTTTTGTCCCTGATCACGAATCCGAGGTCCGTTTTTTGATATCTCGTGACGGAGGGGCGGTACGACCCATTTTATTTTTGAACATGTGAAAAAAGAGGTGTTTTTCAATAATTTGCAGCCTGAAACGGTGATGAGATAGAAATTTGGTATCAAAGGGACTTTTGTGTAAAATTAGACGCCCGATTTGATGGCGTACTCAGAATTCCGAAAAAACGTATTTTTCATCGAAAAAAACACTAAAAAAGTTTTAAAAATTCTCCCATTTTCCGTTACTTGACTGTAAAAAAATTTGGAACATGTCATTTTATGGGAAATTTAATGTACTTTTCGAATCTTTATTGTCTCAGAAGGGTCATTTTTTCATTTAGAACAAAATTTTTCATTTTAAAATTTCGTGTTTTTTCTAACTTTGCAGGGTTATTTTTTAGAGTGTAACAATGTTCTACAAAGTTGTAGAGCAGACAATTACAAAAATTTTGATATATAGACATAAGGAGTTTGCTTATAAACATCACGAGTTATCGCGATTTTACGAAAAAAAAGTTTTGAAAAAGTTACTTTTTGCGTTTTTTCGTTTCGTCGTCCGTGTCTGTCGCGGGTGACCATGAACGGCTATGATCGATGACGACCAACTTTTTCAAAACATTTTTTCGTAAAATCGCGATAACTCGTGATATTTATAAGCAAACCCCTTATGTCTATATATCAAAATTTTTGTAATTGTATGCTCTACAACTTTGTAGAACATTGTTACACTCTAAAAAATAACCCTGCAAAGTTAGAAAAAACACGAAATTTTAAAATGAAAAATTTTGTTCTAAATGAAAAAATGACCCTTCTGGGACAATGTAGATTCGAAAAGTACATTAAATTTCCCATAAAATGACATGTTCCAAAATTTTTTACAGTCGAGTAACGGAAAATGGGAGAATTTTTAAAACTTTTTTAGTGTTTTTTTCGATGAAAAATACGTTTATTCGGAATTCTGAGTACGCCATCAAATCGGGCGTCTAATTTTACATAAAAGTCCTTTTGACACCAAATTTCTATCTCATCACCGTTTCAGGCTGCAAATTGTTGAAAAACACCTCTTTTTTCGCATGTTCAAAAATGGAAGGGGTCGTACCGCCCCTCCGTCACGAGATATCAAAAAACGGACCTCGGATTCGTAATTAGGGACAAAAGTTACCCCTTAGGACAAAGTTTCACGCAAATCGAAGAGGGGTCGGGGCAACTTTTCCCGATTTCGTGTGAGTTGGTAGAGAATTACCCATTTGTTACATTTAACCTGGATACTTTCAATGTGATCCTTGTAAGTAAGGTTTTTGTCAAAACCAAGTCCAAGATAACATTGCGTGCTCTCGTTTTTGTTTATTCAAGGTCAAACATTAAAACGCGTTTTTCTCGAAGCGTCAACAAGTTTCAAAGTCTCAGAACAGTACTTGATTTGACATTGAAAGTGCTTAGTAAAGGAACCAACTTCTTGGCTTCAGAAAAAAACTACTCTTGTATAATTGAATCAAAACGGTCAAAATATTCAATGTCAGTAAAAGCATCAAATGCGTTCAAGCACGATCGATTAACCACAGTCACATGAAAAGCAAAATTGATTTCTACCAGCTTTCCTCGGCGTACCGAGAGCCCAGTCAGAAAACCTAGTTCGGACCGATATAAACATGATGTACGAGTGAAAGCATTTCCATTGTGAGTGGCGCATCTTGCCAGTTGAAGCATAACCATCCGGCCGTATCGTTTGGACCAGGTGACCGTGACGGAGGAAGCTGGCACTTGGAGGCCGGGCCGTACACCGGTTAAGTGGCCCGAATTTCTTTCTAGTGCTTAGGGTCTGACGATATGAGTAAGTGATTTGGAGGGCACGGTTTGTAACTTGGCGATGATGACTCACGCGGTTTGTGATTGTAGCCGAGTGGTGGAAAACTAATTATCATTTTATATGGGTTGATAGCACTTTGAATCAATTATTCAATTGAATCCGATTAGGTGTGACGGAGAGAAGGTTTGGTATAAAATAACTTTGCAGAATATGTTTTATTCACTGCGAAATCGACACTGGTACATTGGTTTAAATCTTGTTTGAACTCTTTAAATTTCAACTATAGAAAATCCAGGTCAAACATTTTGGGCAGATAACAAAACTTTCTATCTTTTCAGTTTATAACACCGCGTTACAGCAAAAAAAAAATAATGAAAATAATAATTTTGTAACATGTAATACCGTAAAACAACAACAACGTTTCCGGATCTTGAAAACTGTCATTTTATTGAAAATTAATAGTTATAACTAGTCCGACATCCGAGATAACTGATCTCACCTAGACGAACCAGTTAATCACTCCAAGGCATTTCAACCCCGCCCTGATCAATGACCAAAACTGGTACGCTCGTTAAGTCATATCGATATCTTTTGCTTCCTTCCTCTCCTTCCAGATTGTTGCTTTTTTCTCACTCTCGATCAGTTGCGTAACACGCCATAGACCAATAGTTTTTATGGGAAACGGAAGAAATGGTCTTCAACGCGCGTTGTTCACGTAATTAGAAAGTGTCCATACCGGTCTCTAGTTGCTCGCACCTGGTTGAGCATAATCCAGGCCCCTGGCATAAGCTACTAGTTTGAAGCTCGATTTTTTACGACTCTGCTGCTAAACCGCTAATTTTCCGTCTCTAGATTTATTACATACTCGTGGTTTTGCAGAACTGAGCTGAAGCACTAAACATTAAGGACATCACCAGCCTCCAGCTCCGGCGACTCCAACCTCCAAAGGTGATCTCTGAGATCTGCAAAGGTACACCACCTCGACGTTAAATTTTCTCTAATTAACGAAGCAAGGTAAACCCCGCCATCAGAAGCCCGAGATGTGATTAGTGCCGCAATATTTAGTTCCTCACCGGTACGGTGGTGGTTATTGGGCGCCTCCGTGCCAGCGGGGCTGCAAAACGTGACTTCACGCGCCTCTAATGTCTCAAAGTCTGGGCCGGCTATGACCGTGAGCGAATCGGCTGCCAATTCCATTTCAAAACTTCGCACACAAATCTTCAACCGTCATTAGGCGTGTGAGTGAAAAAAAAATTAACGATAAAAACAAATTACTAACTTTTTTTGATTGAAGTGGGCTTACGTGCACTCGCCACCGACTTCAGTTGGAGGACTGACTGATTAACCCTTAGTAAAGGGTTTTGATAATTAAATATGATTTTAGATTACAGATTATTTGAAGACCAAAACACAAGTCAATTTCCTTTATTGAACCAGTTCATACAAATTTTCAGCAACGCTTGAAGAAAAAGAAAAAAATAATTTTCGTAATATTTAAGTGTTTTCCCCATATTTAATATATTTTTGTAATCATAATTTAGTAAAACAAATGTTATGTCAATTAAATTTTATTATTTTTATTATTATCAGATCTTGGTTCACAAAACAGAAAACAATTCAAAACACATTACCGTTGTTGTTTTTAGTATATTTTGGCATATTTATAAATATTGTGAATACCAGTAAAATTCAGTATTGTATTTTTTAACGCACTTTTCGCCAAAAAAACTTTTTTATTATTGTTATACAATGCATCATGCACAATTCATTTTAAACTCAATAGCTTCTTAAGAATACGGAAAACATGAGATTTCAAGAAACAACAAAATAAATTTTTCGAATGATTATTATATTCCTAAGTGATTTTCCAAATGCTATCAACGATCTTTTGATTAGTTGAAGTAAATTTTATCAACACAGAGAATTTCCATTAAATACATTTTAGCTTCATATTTTAAACATTTTTGAAGGATATCTTATTTTTATCAAAGTGCAAAATGATTCCAATTGATGACATATTTTGTTTATATTCAATCAAATTACAGAACAAAGCAAACTTTTATAAAATTGATCCATCCACACACCAAAAATGAATAGTTATAGAATAACCTTGATTTTTTTTTTTTCAAAAATGAGTGATTTTTCCTTTGGGACCATTCATAAACCACGTGGACACTTTTTTGGGAATCTGTTACCCCCCCCCCCCCCCCCCTTCGTGGACAATTGTCCACACAAAAAAAATCTTTTTTGTATGGATCGTGGACAATCGCCATACCCCCCCCCCCCCTAAAGTGTCCATGTGGTTTATGGATGGTCCCTTTGTGTTACAAATAAATAAATTAAAAATACAAAAATACAAAAAACATCTCTAAATTTTTCCAAAGATTTTACAATTGACTTTAAGGCTGTAATCTGAACCAAAACTAGCTCAGTTCTTGAATTTTCTTAGTTCAAACTTTCTTCAAATCATCATCAAATATAGAGATTTTTTTTTAATGTCCTATAAACATAGGAAATCCTATGCCATGTAAGAACCTTAAAAACTGAAAATTATAGGAAATTGCTAATGGCCCTATGGTTAGTGATTCTTTTTCTTTTGGTTTTTTTTTTAAATACGTAAAAATCAATCAAACTTGGAATTTTTTGCACTGTTGTTATCAAAGCATCCAATTTATTTTAATTTTTGGGTTATTAAAAAAATAAAAAGAAAACACAATGCTCGTCTTCAAAAATACTCCAATTTTGAAGTTTTAAACTTAAATAAAACTGTAAACTAATAAAACATATTTTGGTTTAGAGTATATAGTAAAGAAAATGTGATGTATTGTGATGCTTTTGTTTAATATTTTCTATTTATCAAGTTTTGTTAAAAAAAATTGAATTCACAAAAAAAGTTGAATAATTTGTATAACAGGCCACAACCTAGGGTAAATTCTCGTATGTTTGGCTCGTTCCTAACTCCATCCAATTTGAAGATTTTCCCTATTTAAAAAAAAAATACAAAACTTTTTATAGAAACTTGCTTGCTCACTTCTTATTGAGCTATTTATCACTCGATTTCAGTTGAAAACGCTTTTAATTAGCTTTAATTGAATGTCAAAGTTCTAACCTGCCAACATTAGAATGGACGCTGGAATTAGATGCTGTTCCCCTATTTTTAAACAAGTCAAAACAAAGTCGAACCAAATAAGCTGTAAATGATTATCAATGCAGAAACAGGCGTTTTAGATTGTTTTGAGTTGATTTGACTTCTATTTTCATTGTAATTTTTCCAGTTTTAAGATTTTATTTTTTTATTTTTGCCCCCTGATTTTTCTAACCAACTTTGAAGGGAGAGGCGACGGCCTAAATGAGCTTTCCTCGATCATTTGATAAAGATTTAGCAAAAACATCATATTTATGTTTTTTTTAACTTAGTTTTGCGAAATTTATAAAAAATCTCCGAACAAAGCGCAATAATTTCGATGTGTCAAATTTGAAGTTTTTCTTTTTCTAAAACAGTAGATTGTCATTCGAAATCAAGAAAAAAAATTTCAATTATTTGTTTGCCTAATTGCAAGAACATAAAATAATGTTTTTTGAAAATAATGGTATTTTTAATAAACAAAATAATTTCAAATATGTTTAAAACTTTGGCAAGACCATTGAAAATTCGATTTCAAGTTAATGTTCCCTTCAAATAATCAAGGGGCAAAAATGAGGATTTTTTTTCTTGAAAAAAAACTTGTGAAATCGCTTTAAAACTATTCAGAAAAGATTGCATAACGCTTATTCATGCATTTCAATGAAAAAATACTTTTTAACATTTTGGACGATTATCAGGCGTAAAAGTTTTTAATTTTTTTTCCATTTATATTTTGCAAATCAAGCAATCATGATCCTAGTTTAACTGTAACTGTTATTTTAAATTTAGTTTTTTTTATCCCCTCTCTCGCATCGAAACTGACCAGATCTGAGGGAAATTGATTTATACCAGCCATGTAATAATAAAAAAAAAAAACTTAAACCAATTGGAAGACCGATTTAAAACTCAAGAAGTATTGCGTTTAATAAATTTTCTTGTAATTTTTAATGCAATAGATAGTTGATACCATGCTGATTTTAAAACATTACATTTGTTTTACTATATTTTTATTTCTCTCATATACACAGTAAAAAAAAATCACAATAATTTTACATCTGGGAAGGGGGACATCTTTTTTGTCAAAAAAAAAGTGTAATTTTCCTATGAAAATGTGTAATTTTACCAGAAAAGTGTCACTTTTTAAGTCTAAATTGAGGAAAATTGATATAATATTAAAAAGTATTCAACCATCCAAAATTACACCTTTAAAATTTAAACATTTTTTTTATTTCTTCTAAAAATTGATTTCAACTGTCAAAATTATTTATTTTATGGATTTGTTTTTTTTGACTTCTTGTTAATGAAATCTCCGTTTCTAAAAAGATACGTTAATAACAGTAATTTCTGGAGTTTTTTTTAAAAGGTCCAATAAAACAAATTTCCAGTTTTTGCTTTTTGAGTGTTTTTGAAACCGCCTTGAAATTTGGTTTATTGGACCCATTTAAAAAAAAAACTCCAGATTTATGTTGAGGAAATTGCTCACATTTCAAGTGATATTGTTCATCATACTAGAGGAAAAATCGGTTCTGCTTGATCTACTGCAAGCACACACACACACAAGCAATCATGATCCTGACCATCATCATCACCATCACGAAGCCAACATCAACATCATAATCATTTCGATTTTCATCAGCTCACACACATACAAACACTCACATGCGGCCCACATGCTTGCATGTTCATCAAAATCGAATCAATGAAGCGCAGACAGAAATAACAGAAAAAAAATCGTGGCCAACCCAAACCTCACCCCACCAATGTGTCGATCATCGCTTTGCCGAAAAGCCACTTTGGGACGGTCACTAATTGAAATAATACAACAAGGTTGTGTAATTTATGGTTCGTTACTCACTCCCTCCTTCAACTTTCCCTCTGAGTCCAAACCCATTTTTCACTTTTCATTATAGGCAGATTCTTTTTTTGTTGCATCCTCCCAAATGAATGGCAATTAATGCGGCTGATTGAGGGGAGAAGGGGGAGGGGCGAGTTCCCGGGAATTTCCCAAAAGGGGACCACACCCAATCAGACCACAAACACACAATTCCACCATCCCTCCACTTTTCGTTTCGCAAATGCATGCTTGACGACACTGGGGACTGGCGAAAATTGGTGATTACCAATTTTCACGTTTTTTTTTTTCAATTTTTTTCTTTTTGTCAGTGCAGTTGCATCCCGCGCAGGGGACAATTGTGGTTAGTGGTTGGTTTTTTGGGAGGAAAATTGATTTCAATGTATTTATTTGTACATTGTGATAAGGCTTTGTTTGTTGTGCGATTCAGATTAAAAATGAGTATTACAAAAAGAGCTTCCAATTTAAAAAAAATCTGAAAATTTACCAAAATTTGTTTAAATATTAGTTTTATCTGCAGATTATCAGTTCGATTTTCACAAAAAAAAGTCCATTTAAACTCTAGCCAACCTAAAACCCCCTTAAACTAATTCAATTTCGTTTTTTAAAGTACAGCCAACACATTGCAAGTACCCCGCACCAAACTTCACGCGCCACGGAGGTAGTAAATTGGATTAGTCTTACCCTCCATCGAATCGCATTGGCCAGACCAGGGCAGGCCACCCCTCAGGGACATTCGTCATGCTTTCATTTGACCATGAAAAGCCGCACCAACTCTCACTCTCACCCTCATAATTTCACTCTCGAGTGGAAAATGTCTTTGCCCTGTGGGGTCCAATTTTAGAAAATATTGAAAAATTATTTAACTTTTATTTTTATTTTGGATGTGTTATTAATTTTACTTTAGTTTTAAGTAGCTTTATTGTGTTCTTTAAACTTGAAGAACACAGAAAAAAAAGTTGAATTTTGGAATGTTGAAAATTTGGTAGGTTGAATATTACCTCTTTTTTAAGTAATATTACATAAAAAATGTGTAAAAATATAAACCTGATGAATATTCATAAAAACTGATGAAAATTCATCATTTTCTGGGGTAAAATTAATCATATTTTTGTCACAAAATCGGTCACCATTTCCTGATGAATATTACCATCATTTTTTTTTTTCTGTGAATTTGGAACTTGTCCTGAATTCCACCATCAGTAAATTTCTCACTGCTAAAAAAGTGACCCGCTTCCCATCCCAATTTCGGCAAACCCAAATTCGGTGGCCTTCAAAGGGGGGCCATCATGCAGACTATGTTTTGGCCCCGCGAGGAAAAGCTCGCACGTTTCGGCTCAGCTGGACTCAGCCAACCGATGAGCCCTGCAGGTCATCGTAGCAGCCACCGTCTTCGCCGTCGTCTTAGTCAATTTCCATCGACCACTGAGCTGGAACAGCGCGCGCGCGACCCTCGAACAAGCCATGTGACTGACCATCGCGAAGTACGAGAAAATTGATGTATGTTTTACCTCTGAGCAATTGCTACACAAATACGCAGAGTGAAAATGAGTTGTACGCAGTTGTCGACATGTGTAGGATAACAAGGGAAAACAAAAAAGGGTAAACATCAGCACAAAAAAACGTAGTGCAAGTAAATTTCTCTGACTAACAGCACTCTTGAGAAGAAAGTCAGACTAGGAGTTGAACAAAAAACAAAACAAAACAAGTGAAAGACGCACTAACATGGAGTAAAATCCGTTTTTCACTAATTATCACACTCGCATCTGGTGGAGGCTGTTGTTGTTGTTCGACTAATAGTTTGCGCACTTTAATGGCCTAACGGTCGTTTGGGTTATTGATTGGTCCATCAACACTTCAACACGTCTCGGGCGGTTAATGGATAGTGCAAAAAAAAAAACTAAAACTAAATCTTTTGACCTCTAGCAAGTGCTTCATAGCTGCTGTGGAAAATGGAGGTGAGACTCGATTTAGGTTACAGTTTGTACCTGAATTCAAAGAAATCATGAAATTTTAAAATTTAATGATTGTTTGTGTACTTTGAAACAATTTCATGTTGTTACTTTTAATGTTTAAATTAAAACATTGTATGCTGGAATTGAACTCTGTTGGCTATAATGAGGTTAACACTTTGTAAGTGAAGTGACCTCTTATCATATCGTCCTATAGCGAACGAAATTACAGCTCACTAAAATATTGATGTGCACAATATGCATTGATTGGTGAATTATTAAATTTATTTTAAAGTCTGACTAAATTTTGACCAATTGCAGAATAAAAAAACTTAAGAGAAATCAGATACCAATATCAATTATTCATTAATGTGGTTTTGATTTATGATTTTTGAGATTAAAAAAATTACACAATTTATAAAATGTCTACTTTAACATACATAAAATTTTTATTTCTAAAAAATAAAGTCGCATGCAGTTGTTATAAAGGTCAACAAAATATGTCATAATTGAACTCTCAACAGGTCACTTGCAAAACACATCGTTTGTAACATGATCCAAACTATATTTTTGTAGTGAAGTTATCCACCTTATTAAAAATGTCCAGTGTGAAAAATGTCCACCTGTTTAATTTTAATTTAATTTTTTTCATCATTTACAAATTTTTTTGTTTTTATATGAATATATTCCTTCGTGGTTCTCGGAGCGAGTTGTGGCGCTATAACCACGGCAAATAGTGTCCAGGGCATTCGTGGAAATACAATGTCCCATCCCAGAGGGTCCCGGAGTACCAAACCTTCTTAGCATGGTGCTCCCAACGAATACAACCAAAATCTTGGAGCGTATGGTGGTGTGTCCCCACGCTTCTTCCTCCCCTGTCGATTCAGAATTGTGTTGTTGTTCGAACACTCAGTGCTCAAACTCAACCCAATTACGAGTCATCTATGCGATACGGCTTTACGCAGTAGGCCTGGCCGCTTTAACGCTTGTGATGTTTCAATGCATTCCGATGCAATGGCGCACTACAAATGTTAATAAATGACAAGAAGAGTGCTAGGCGTCATCTAACCTAAGGCACTCTCCAGGATCCCTTCGAAAGATTGGCTGCGCTAGGGTCTGATTAGATTAGATTAGATTAGATATATTCCTTCGTGGTTCTCGCATTTGTAAATTTTATTCATGATTTCGAGAATTTAGTGTTTTTTCGTATAATGTATCAAGAATTTATTTATTAACCCTCTACTGTCCATTTTTTTCGATTTATTTTTTATTTTTTCCATGTTGAGATGGTCATTTTGAGCATCTTTTGTTCTACGAAAAACATAACTTCTCTTGTTTTATGTGTTTCTTGTTTTACTTTTAGTATTTTAATTTGCAATTATCTGGTTTAGTTTATCTTTATTTTTGGTAGTTTTTGTCCTACTCTTCCACCTCCTATCATAACATTTTGCCTATCTATTTTTTCATACTTTTACAGTCACTAGTTTCATTTTTTTGCTTGTTTTTTTTTCACGTTTTCTGCTCTAGTATAAAACCGTTATCATTTAAATTGTAAAAAAAATGCGTAGACACATAGTCTGGGATGCTACAAAAATTGCTCCATACTTCTTTTGACTGAAAATATAGGAAATGTTAGCAAAAAACACAAGCAAAGTATACCCCTAAAAAAATCATTTTTTTTTTTAAACATTTGCAAAGTCACATAAAACAAGTCAAACTTCCAACCCTAACATTCTAATAGTTCTTCTTTCCAACGCATTTTGGAGATCAAAAATTAGTTGAAAAATTGATTTTTGTCGATTTTTCATATCGAAGCCCGTTTAGAGACGGGGTTGGGTTATAAATGGTTAAATTAGTTATCAACAGAAATGCAAAACTTGAAAATATACATGAGAAGAATTGAAAGAAAACAAATAATAAAATACAACTTTTACAACATTAAATAATAAATTATTACCTAATAAAAGTAAAAAAAAAACAATAAATAAAAAAATGGAATCATCAAATTATCACAAAATTGATGCCTTTGTGCTCTCTTGTTCTATCCAGATAGGATAACCAACAAGCTTAGTAAAAAAGAGCAGACCAGCATCGAATTGTTTTAATAGTTAATTTTCTTCCAAAGATAATTTCAATTTCTAAGAATTTAGCTTTTTGTTCATTTAATTTTAAGCACATGTTAATTGTCTACATTTCATGTTTATTTTAAAATTTCTTCATTTTAGTTTTAAGGAGAAATCTAGGATATATAAAACTAAAACTTAATGTATTCAAGATTGAATGAATTGTTTTTTTATGATATAACGTGTGGTTAAGAAAGTCAGGCCTTTTCAGAATATTTTTGTTTTTTTGTCTGGGTCCAAAGTTTGAGAATCCTTGCTGAAATCGGAATTTACAGCGTGAAAAATTACTGAACATTGTAATTTATTTTATGGTTCTGCAAATATCCATAATTTAAAAAAAACATCATCAAGTTAATTTTTGTTTTCTGAACTGTGTTTGAGCTTTGTGAATTACATCTTAAATATTTGTTAGAGATTAAATTTTTTGTATAATTATATGGCTTTAAAAGTAAACCAAAGTGTAGGAAATAATTCATAAGATTAATTTTGGCTGGACAAGATTGATTTTTTTAAATTTTAATTCAATAATTTTTAAAGGGATTAAAACGAAAAAAAGAATCAGACAAATAAAACCTTTAAAGCTTAACTCGATCATGCTGAGAAAAATTTTATGTTACTGAAAAGAACAAAGAAATTTAGAATATATTAATAAATCACGCTAAAAATTGGCAAAGTAAATGTATACTTGACTGAAAATAATATGAATTGAATTATAAAAAAAAATTTTCTGTAATATCAACAAAAGATTATCAAGGGCTTTTTGAAATCGTCGAAAATAGAATTGGAGCTGTACTAAATTTCTGAAACTTAAGAATTGGATAAAGATCACCGTTTCAAATTATCTTCTTTTAGACTTTTTTAAGATATGGTTAAGTTAATTATTTTTAATCATCAAACATTTTGAACATTTTCCCCCAATTTCAATTCCAGCTTACACCACATTCCAATCTAGTTCAACTAACTATTAAGCATTCGCAATTTCGTCCAATTGCTATCATCACCATCAACAACATCACCACCGACAGAAGCAACACTATCCTCTCAATGTAACAGCAAAGTAATAGTTAAAAAAAAGACGGCAGCGTTCAGAGCCCGCAAGTGGCCGTAAATCGATTGTTTCGTAGCTTCGAACCCTGCTGCTGCTGTCCCGCCAGAGAGAGAGAGAGAGTGGTGATCCGTTAGACCGAAACGCGACGCGACTTCGATTAGAGCCCCCGTCCGTTTGAAACTAGCACATTTTAGAGGATTGGGAAAAAAATCGTACTGGCAACAAGTTAACCCTCAACTGGTCATCAACTTTTTTGTACTTTGATTACAGTTCAGAAAGAAACTTTGGACGGTTAAGGGTTAACCCGCGGACCCCGTACCGTGGCCGGGCCTCTTGCTGAGAGGTCCATACGGCACACACAATAAAAGTAGATAAATGGCACGCGACCTCTGGAGAGCCGCGAAACAAACGGTGGACGTCCCGGGTTGCCGGTCCCAAAAGGGAAAGGGGTATAGAGCAGAAAAAGGGGGGAAATCTTGGGGCAATTGTCCACAACAGCTGGACCACATTCCGGGAGGCCGAGGGTATTTCGTGTGATAATGTACGAGCCTCCGTGAGTTTGAAACACTTTTTCTTGAACCAGTTTGACAAAATTGATGTCTTTTTGGAAACAAATGGTCTAAGGTGTGTGTGTGGGGGGAAAGGCGAGGGCTGCCCAGGTGTACCGCGGTGATAAATTTCTCGAAACAAGACATGGAAAGGGTTTGTTCTACTATAGTAATATGGAAAAATAGTTTGAATAAATAACGAAAACAGAAATTTATCATTTGTTTTGTTTTATGTATATCTTGTCATTAGTTTTTTTGCGCATTTCAATTTGTTTCAATTTGAACTACTTTTACAGAAATTAAACATTAAAATATACAACGTTATTTCGTTAAAAACAGTTTGACCAAACCAGGCACTATTCAAAGGTCGTTCAATGAACTTCGCCCACCCACGTCGCGACGATTGCATCCGCAAAATTCAAAGTTTAAATTGAAATTCCACATAACAAAAATCAAACTGAAAAACCACACACCGCACCAAAAACGGTGCTTTTTGGGGTCGATTCCTGTCAGTGTTACACTTTTTTGTCTGTTTATTTTTTTTTTCGCTACTTGACTCGGTTCGTTGATCAGTCGCTTGGTGACCAAATGGAACTGCACTTGGTCCAGTAGGTACCTGAAAGCAACTCTCAATGGAATACCCGATTCGAGTGGTAGTTTGACAGTTCGCTCCATAAGAAATACATTGCTCACTACCAATCGCGTCGGGTACTCCATTCCCGACCAACCAAGCACCAAACAGTTGGAGTAGCGAACGCGAAATGAATTCCGTTCAAAAAAGGCACTTTAAAAAAACTTACCATTAACAAGATTTAATCCAATTAACTGATTCCGGGGTCTCTCGAGGTCTCGCCGAGGTTGGGTCGTACCGTTTTCCAAGGAATTCCCGTTTGGCGAACAAATTTGCACTGAGTGAGGTTGTTAATAAATCCAAGATTTTTCTTCCTTTTTCTCGCTTCCTTTTTCACCGTTTATACCACTAAAAAAATCAGTTTAACGAAGCAGATGATCCACCCAACTTGGAGATAAAACTCCGCGTAAAAAACCTAGCCACCGATGGTTGTGTTTGTTCTGCAGTAATTTTTACGACCCTCCGTCGGGGGATCAATTCTTGAAATCACTAATTAAATTTTCATTACTCATCTTTTTCCCCCACCCCTCTCTCTTCCTAATGGTTGCACAACTTCATAAGGCACATCCCTCCACCCAACGCACCCAATCTGCAGGCATCGAAGGCCATCAAAAATCACAGTTTTTTTTTTCTGTGGCGGATTTTATGGACCAAGCCGTTTTAATTATGGTCGTTTTGTTCTTCCTTGTCTTCGGTGGTGGGGGCCCATTGGGATGGAAGCACTCAAAATGGGTTTCTAAGCTTTATGATCATTGATGTTCACACATGACTGGAAGAAGTTTCCTGAAAAGATAGAGGGAGAAAAAAGGAACAGCATGAAACGGGAGTTGGTTTTCCGAGCGGAATCGTCTAATTATGGTGGGTCAATCTCGGCCTTAGAAAGAAGACGACACTCTGCTGGGGCTAGCGAGAGGGATGTGGTTCTAATTAGTGATAAAAGACCTTTTGCGTAGACATTTGGAGTACCGGGCACTTTTACGAGTTTGATTTGCACATTGACGATTCAGCAAAATTAGCAGGGATGATGAGCTTGAATTAAATTGACCACAGAACTGCATAGTATTGTCAATAGGTTATTTGTCGTGTTGATTTTTTTTTTCGTTTTTCGTTGGCACTTAATAATTCGTTTGGCATTTTTAGAAATAGAGAAAAAAATCACCAAGTTTTTTTTTAATCTATGATTTTCTGTAGTAAAGAAACACAGACAAAAAAAAATCTGTGTTGAAAAATCAACTATATGAAAATGATTGACTGTAAAACATTTACATTATTCTGCAATGCTTTCAGTTTGAATGTATAAATGAAGATTTTTACAAAAAACCTTCAAAATGTCAATGAAATTTGACGTGAAATCGATTGAAAACAATTTAAAATGCATTTCTCTGCGTTGATAATCATTTTGAGAATAATTGAAACAGTAAAAAAACTATTTGAAGTTTTTTGAAATTGCGAGGCACAAGCAATCTTTTTTTTTGATTAAATCCTAGATTTTTTTTTCAAATCTAATGATTTCAAAACAAACACTGTTGAAACCATGGCAAGTAATTTTGATTTGATTATACATACGTGAATACCGTAAACCGTTGTGACATTGAAAAGTTGGATTTTTGTTTTGCAAAATGATATATACGATTTTTTTACAAACAGAATGGTATGAATTCAAAAAAAGCTTTGCAGAGAAGTGTAGTTTTCAAGAAGTTTTGAAAAGTTTCGAAAGTTACTTACCTAGAATAATGAAAACAATGATAAAAAGGACTATTCAAATATTCTCCAAGTATCATGTTATTCTCAATTAACCCTCTGCTGTCCATATAAGCCACCCAATATGAAGAACTGTTTCAATGAACAAATAAACACGCGAGAGGTCTATACTCTCGCAAAATAGTACTTTCCTCACGTTCCTTTTTTGGAGGACTATCCCCTCGATCTTTAACTTCGGGTGTTGACATTTTACGTGTCATAATGCCGTCACTTATCCGTATAAGTAACGGATTTGCAAGTAATTATTTACCAAAACAGCTGTGCTTTACTGCACAAAGATTCTCATTCCACCGGCAAAAACCCCGCCACGAAACGTGATGAAAATTTAAATTTCAAGCCACCACAAAGGGCCAACAACTTCATTTGACACCTTGCTTGGAATTCCAAATCGTTGAACGTCGTGTTATTTTAAATTTAACACAAATGAAAACAAATTGAGTTCGTCGAAAATTGAGGTAACAGGTTGACTTACCTTGCTTGAAAACTAGTACGAGACAGCTCACTCGATATCACAACACACACCGTCTTTTCCTCGCCAAGTTTTCAACCTTTTTGAGCTTTCTTCACACGGTCAGACCATCGACTGGGTTCTACACTTTCGTCACCTTCTTCAGCAAAATTATAGCCTGCAGCCAAAGTGCAAACTGTAACACATTCTTATCACAAATCGCCGCGTCAAGGCAATACCTGCAGCAGAACTTGTTGTCAACGTGAGTTCACACACTTCACCGTCGATTCTTGCCTAGCTCAGCGCCGAAGACCTTCAGCTTTGAACAGCAGCAAGAAGAAACAAGCTGCACAAAAATTCCTTCGTCGAAACGTGACTCGCGCGTCGTTGACCGGCGACCTACGACGACGACATCCCAGAGAGTCAGAGAACGTGCTGAAGTCCGCAGAACGCGTCACGGGCTTCGCGGATAATCCACTTCTGACAGAATGACAACAACAGGGAGTTGATCGTTAACTCTCGTTGATACGCGGTCACTTTCCGCAGCTAAGTTAGCTGATTACGGCTCATCCTATTAGTCAATCAGCTGAAGAAGCTGAACGTGACTTCCTGAATGCTTGAACAACTGTGTTCAACACTCACACCAATCAAACGGAAGAGAAGGCTCGACTCGCTTAGCACTCGATTGACTGATAATCCACATTAAATCGTTCAGCGCACACTTCTTCACAGCTGCTTCTTCCTCCTCGAGCCAATCAACTTCAGGGCTTCCCTGAACACCTCTCGTACACTCTTCGCCGCACAACTTCTTCTCCGAAAGCTGCTCCAAGCCGAATCAGCGTACCGATGCGGCTAGAGTTGATTACTGTTTTTGTTTTGCTGCCGTCTTCTTTCTCTTCGCCGCACTTCTCCGCAGCAACACCTCGCAACTTCAGAGCAACAACACTGCGGCAAGCTTAAACGCGAAAGCAAATTAGCAACCGTAATTGAACGATTAAAGCGCCGAACATCTGAAGCAAAACAAAAAAAGGTCCCGAAAAAAAAGGAAGGTCGCGATCAGGTCCTGCACAAACAAGCCGAGTTAAGCCGAAACAGATCAAGACCCGGCCTACAAGCAGCAACAGGTGTTCACCCTTGAGCGTACGTCGAGAGACTGAGCGACTTTGCAAGAAACGGACGACGACGGTGCGGTTAAAGAGCGATAGAGTCAGAGCAGTCGAAGCCGGCGGCCGGAGAAGTGTGGTTCGAGAGAAGAAGTGTTGTTGACTGGGAAAAGGTAGGTTGGTATGTTGTGTGTGTGGAGAAAAAAAAGGAAAATAACAACAACACACGCGGCTTCAGCAGCCCCGGCAGTGGTGCTGCTGGACAATTTCGCTAAACGGCAACACACGACGCGGTTTGATGATGATGATGATGATGATCGGAGGTTGAGTTCAGGGGTAACATTTGAAAAAGGGCGCATAAGCATTTTGACACCTAGCTTTGAAAGCTAGGTCAGCTACTCCTTAATGCTTTTTTCCAGAGTCTCGGCCCGAAACTTCAAACACGAACAAAAGCAGCGAACCGGAGATTGGCAATGACGTTTTGGAATTTTGACAGTTTGGAACGCATGAATTACCCCATTATCGGTTTCCCGCATGGGTGATGTGGAAATTGTTGCACATGGCTGAAGTTGGGAATTTTGCAACTTATTTTAATTTATGCTAAATTTCAAAATTTAAACACGAATCTACAGTGAATCGATGTGAGAACTCAAGATACACTAAAGCCACGATGATTTGATGTGCAATCTTGATCAGAATCGCGAAAAATAGGTTTAAATTGAAAAATAATAAGAAAATAAATTTTGGTCTAGAATTTAACGAAACATTGTCTGTTTTATAAGATTCAATGTTATTGCACAATGGATATAGATTTATTTACAAAAAAGTAAATTTTTCGGTTCGTCCACAAACAATCTCATGTTTGTAAACAAACGACGCCATATTGCCAATGTTGTTCGGTAGCTCATATCAAGCCATCGCCGGGGCCCTGCTTTTTTCAAATTTAGCGCAAAAATAACCTAAAGAAAACTGGACAATGGGATTCCAGGTCAGAACGCGTTTGACACACGTACATGCCTGAATACCATAAACATTTTCAATTATAATTCGGGACTCCGGCAACCAAATTCAAACTTCAAAATTTCAGGCATTTTTATTTTTGAGTTAACTTGAACCTTTTTGAAATTGTTATAAATACAACCGCCAAAAGTAAATTTCCACAAAAGAGGCCCTTTTATATTATGAGCAATCAGCAATTTTATCATGAAGTACAGCTATCATAAAGTTTTTCTGACTATTCCAAAGTGATAAATAGGGGAACTGTACCCTAGCTTAGTCTATTTATATTATCGATATATATTGAAGTATTCCAAATTTTGCGTTACGGAATATAAGAACGCTACCTTATTCGAAGATTCAATAGAGTAATCTACGTGTGCATGTATTGCGTGTACGTACACGAAAAAGATTGAGGTTAAATTTTGTCCGGACAGCAAAATCAAATGGTGCGCTAGTGTGTGTACGCGAAACGTCATAAAGCTCTATGAAGATGCTCCTCGAACTTCGGATAACTTCAGAGTTTATTCAAGCTTTCGAATAATCGAGGCTTTGGATTCTGGATTCTGGTACATCTTCGGAGCATAATAAGTAACCATGAAATAAAACACCCAAAATTAGCAAAACAATGTTAATTTGCAAAAGTCGAAGTGTAAACAAAAAGTCTATCCTTCGCGCTACTGATGCAAACATCAACACTGGAATAAATTTTAAAAACAAAGCTATGTGCTATGTGTTTTTAATGCAGATAGGACCTTTAAAAAAATAATCTATAGCTGACATGGATAGAATAGACTATTCGTTTAAAGCAGTTCTCTCAGATGTCGGTAATTCGATTTTTTTTTGTATTTTTTAATCGGACTGAAACTTTGTTGGTGCCTTCGGTATGCCCAAAGAAGCCATTTTGCATCATTTGTTTGTCCATATAATTTTCCATACAAATTTGGCAGCTGGCCATACAAAAATGATGTATGAAAATTCAAAAATCTGTATCTTTTGAAGGATTTTTTGGATCGATTTTGGTGTCTTCGGCAAAGTTGTGGGTATGGATATGGACTACACTGAAAAAAAAATGACACACGGTAAAAAAAATGGTGATTTTTTATTTAACTTTTTGTCACTAAAACTTGATTTGCGAAAAAAGAATATTTTTATTTTTTTTTATTTTTTTATATGTTTTAGAGGACATCAAATGCCAACTTTTCAGAATTTCCAGGTTGTGCAAAAAATCTTTGAGCGAGTTATGAATTTTTGAATCAATACTGATTTTTTTCAAAAAATCGAAAAATTGGTCGCAAATTTTTTTCAACTTCATTTATCGATGTAAAATAAAATTTGCAATCAAAAAGTACTTCGGTGAAATTTCGATAAAGTGCACCGTTTTCAAGTTTAATCCATTTTAAGATGACTTTTTTGAAAATAGTCGCAGTTTTAATTTTTTTTAAATAAGTGCACATGTTTGCCCACCTTTGAAAAAAATATTTTTGAAAAGCTGAGAAAATTCTTTATATTTTGCATTTTTGAACTTGGTTGATACGACCCTTAGTTGCTGAGAAATTGCCATGCAAAGGTTTAAAAACAGGAAAATTGATGTTTTCTAAGTCCCACCCAAACAACACACCATTTTCTAATGTCGATATCTCAGCAACTAATGGTCCGATTTTCAATGTTAAAATATAAAACATTCGTTAAATTTTCCGATCTTTTCGAAAAAAATATTTTCAATTTATTTTAAACCAAGACTAACATTTCAAAAGGGCCAAACATTCAATATTACGCCCCTTTTAAAATGTTAGTCTTGGTTTAAAAAATTTGAAAATATTTTTTTCGAAAAGATCGAAATTTCACGAGTGTTTCATTTTTCAACATTGAAAATCGAACCATCAGTTGCTGAGATACCGTCATTAGAAAATGGTGTGTTGTTTGGGTGGGACTTAGAAAACATCAATTTTCCTGTGTTTAAACCTTTGCATGCAATATCTCAGCAACTAAGGGTCGTATCAACAAAGTTCAAAAATGCAAAATATAGAGAATTTTCTCAGCTTTTCAAAAATATTTTTTTCAAAGGTGGGCAAACATGTGCACTAATTTTAAAAAATGGAAAACTTCGACTATTTTCAAAAAAGTCATCTAAAAATGGATATAACTTGAAAACGGTGCATTTTATCAAAATTTCTCTGAAGTACTTTTTGATTGCAAATTTGATTTTACATCGAAAAATGAAGTTGAAAAATTTTTGCGACCAATATTTCGATTTTTTGAAAAAATCAGTATTGATTCAAAAATTCATAACTCGCTCAAAGATTTTTTGCACAACCTGGAAAATTCTGAAAAGTTGGCATTTGATGTCCTCTGAAACATATCAAAAAATAAAAAAAAATAAAAATAGTGTTTTTTTGCAAATCAAGTTTTAGTGACAAAAAGTGAAATAAAAAATCACCAATTTATTTTTACCGTGTATCATTTTTTTCAGTGTAGTCCATATCCATACCTACAATTTTGCCGAAATCCTTCAAAAGATACAGATTTTTGAATTTTCATACATTATTTTTGTATGGCCAGCTGCCAAATTTGTATGGAAAATTATATGGACAAACTAATTATGCATAATGGCTTCTTTGGGCATACCGAAGGCACCAAAAAAGTTTCAGTCGGATTAAAAAATACAAAAATTTAAATTTAAGAAAAAATACCGATTTCGTAGAGAATTCTGGAGTTTTTTTTGAAAAGGATCAATAAACCAAATTTTCTGTTTTTGCTTTTTGGGTGTTTTTAAATACCCCTGACTCAAGGCGGTTTCAAAAACACGCAAAAAGCAAAAACTGGAAATTTGGTTTATTGGACCTTTTAAAAAAAAAACTCCAGAATGACTCTTTACACTTCGTGATTGGCCCCATTTAATTGTTTGACTTGAACTAATCATTACCAAAGACAAAAAAAAGTATAAAATTATCACATCTCCCATTTGACCAGCTGCTGCAAGAGAGCAATCCATCGCGTGCAAGATGATCGCGAGAGAAGGAAAACCAGTCTCAAAGTCTCCGCGCGGTCCGACACGCAGAAAAGCTCCAAAAGTCAATGCGCTGGGAGAATCGCGCGCAGCCCAGCTGGCTGCAGAGATTTGCTCGGAGAAGCGAACGCGCGCGAGAGAGAATGGGCGAATTGGGAGATTTGAGCAGACTAGGCGTAGAAGATCTCAAAACGCGATCACCTTGGAAGGGGGGAGGCAAAGGCGAACGACGACGTCGAATGGAATGTGACGATGGAAGTGAGGAACAAAATAAAACTCGATTAGATGGCGAATAATTGTGGAGAAGAGGGCAAAAACGATCAAATGGAGCTTTTCAAACCGTAAACAAACAAAAAGAACTGTGGAAACTTGGGCTGAGTGGGGATGTTTATTTGCATTAGAGTTAAGCTTTTTAGGGGATTTTAAAGCTTTTCTGCTTCTATGTTTTGATTAAAGCTCTTTGCTTGTTTATTAGTTTTGTTTACATTCCTCCGTCGGCTCGGGACGGCTTCAGGGATTTCTCATCCAGATTGCAATCAAACGAGATAAATTAAAAATTCTATTCGCAACACTTCGCTATCGCTGAGCATCATAATCGGCCTCACTGGCGTACTCGTACTGCCGCCGCCTGTAATCATCGTCATCGTACTCATCGCCGTAGTACTTATCCTCATTTGCAGTCTCATCAATCTGCTCCTTATCGACCTCGGCGTCGTAGTCGGGACCGTCGTCCCGGGCCGAACCCCGGCGCTCATTTCTTCGATCTTCACTCGCCCGTTCCTCATCATCGTAGTAATTCTTGGCAAAGTCATTACCATACTTGTAGCTGTTGTAATTCTCGTCGTACTCTTCCCGGTCCTGATCTTCTTGGTGATCGCGATCTGGAAAAGACAATTTACTTTTGAATAATTTCTTACTCTTCATATTTGTCATTCTGTATTTCTGTTTTTTTTTTCTGTTTGTCTGTTTTACTGTCCTTCAGTCCTCCTGTCTTTCTGTCTTTTTTGTCTTTTTATCTTATTGTCTTTCTGTCTTTCTGTCTCTATGTTTTTCTGTTATTCTGTCATTCTGTCTTTCTGTCTTTCTGTTTTTCTGTTTTTCTGTCTTTCTGTCTTTCTGTTTTTCTGTTTTTCTGTCTTTCTGTCTTTCTGTCTTTCTGTCTTTCTGTCTTTCTGTATTTCTGTCATTCTGTCTTTCTGTCTTTCTGTCTTTCTGTCTTTCTGTATTTCTGTCATTCTGTCTTTCTGTCTTTCTGTCTTTCTGTCTTTCTGTCTTTCTGTCTTTCTGTCTTTCTGTCTTTCTGTCTTTCTGTCTTTCTGTCTTTCTGTCTTTCTGTCTTTCTGTCTTTCTGTCTTTCTGTCTTTCTGTCTTTCTGTCTTTCTGTCTTTCTGTCTT
This sequence comes from Culex pipiens pallens, assembly GCF_016801865.2. Classification (NCBI taxonomy): domain Eukaryota; kingdom Metazoa; phylum Arthropoda; class Insecta; order Diptera; family Culicidae; genus Culex; species Culex pipiens. The sequence continues at coordinate 158,367,728 of NC_068938.1, forward strand.
TCTGTCTTTCTGTCTTTCTGTCTTTCTGTCTTTCTGTCTCTCTGTCTTTCTGTCTTTCTGTCTTTCTGTCTTTCTGTCTTTCTGTCTTTCTGTCTTTCTGTCTTTCTGTCTTTCTGTCTTTCTGTCTTTCTGTCTTTCTGTCAAAACAATGTTTTTCAATCAATACATTAATTTTGTAAGGATTTAAAAGCAAGTATTGATTTATTGATTTATTGATTTATTGATTTATAGATTTATTGATTTATTGATTTATTGATTTATTGATTTATTGATTTTTTGATTTATTGATTTTTGATTTATTGATTTATTGATTTATAGATTTATTGATTTTTGATTTATTGATTTATTGATTTATTGATTTATTGATTTATTGATTTATTGATTTATTGATTTATTGATTTATTGATTTATTGATTTATTGATTTATTGATTTATTGATTTATTGATTTATTGATTTATTGATTTATTGATTTATTGATTTATTGATTTATTGATTTATTGATTTATTGATTTATTGATTTATTGATTTATTGATTTATTGATTTATTGATTTATTGATTTATTGATTTATTGATTTATTGATTTATTGATTTATTGATTTATTGATTTATTGATTTATTGATTTATTGATTTATTGATTTATTGATTTATTGATTTATTGATTTATTGATTTATTGATTTATTGATTTATTGATTTATTGATTTATTGATTTATTGATTTATTGATTTATTGATTTATTGATTTATTGATTTATTGATTTATTGATTTATTGATTTATTGATTTATTGATTTATTGATTTATTGATTTATTGATTTATTGATTTATTGATTTATTGATTTATTGATTTATTGATTTATTGATTTATTGATTTATTGATTTATTGATTTATTGATTTATTGATTTATTGATTTATTGATTTATTGATTTATTGATTTATTGATTTATTGATTTATTGATTTATTGATTTATTGATTTATTGATTTATTGATTTATTGATTTATTGATTTATTGATTTATTGATTTATTGATTTATTGAAATAATGATTTATTGATTTATTGATTTATTGATTTATTGATTTATTGATTTATTGATTTATTGATTTATTGATTTATTGATTTATTGATTTATTGATTTATTGATTTATTGATTTATTGATTTATTGATTTATTGATTTATTGATTTAGTGATTTATTGATTTATTGATTTATTGATTTATTGATTTATTGATTTATTGATTTATTGATTTAGTGATTTATTGATTTATTGATTTATTGATTTATTGATTTATTGATTTATTGATTTATTGATTTATTGATTTATTGATTTATTGATTTATTGATTTATTGATTTATTGATTTATTGATTTATTGATTTATTGATTTATTGATTTATTGATTTATTGATTTATTGATTTATTGATTTATTGATTTATTTATTTATTGATTTATTGAGTTATTGATTTATTGATTTATTGATTTATTGATTTATTGATTTATTGATTTATTGATTTATTGATTTATTGATTTATTGATTTATTGATTTATTGATTTATTGATTTATTGATTTATTGATTTATTGATTTATTGATTTATTGATTTATTGATTTATTGATTTATTGATTTATTGATTTATTGATTTATTGATTTATTGATTTATTGATTTATTGATTTATTGATTTATTGATTTATTGATTTATTGATTTATTGATTTATTGATTTATTGATTTATTGATTTATTGATTTATTGATTTATTGATTTATTGATTTATTGATTTATTGATTTATTGATTTATTGATTTATTGATTTATTGATTTATTGATTTATTGATTTATTGATTTATTGATTTATTGATTTATTGATTTATTGATTTATTGATTTATTGATTTATTGATTTATTGATTTATTGATTTATTGATTTATTGATTTATTGATTTATTGATTTATTGATTTATTGATTTATTGATTTATTGATTTATTGATTTATTGATTTATTGATTTATTGATTTATTGATTTATTGATTTATTGATTTATTGATTTATTGATTTATTGATTTATTGATTTATTGATTTATTGATTTATTGATTTATTGATTTATTGATTTATTGATTTATTGATTTATTGATTTATTGATTTATTGATTTATTGATTTATTTGATTTATTGATTTATTGATTTATTGATTTATTGATTTATTGATTTATTGATTTATTGATTTATTGATTTATTGATTTATTGATTTATTGATTTATTGATTTATTGATTTATTGATTTATTGATTTATTGATTGATTGATTTATTGATTTGTTGATTTATTGATTAAAATGATTTATTGATTTATTGATTTATTGATTTATTGATTTAATGATTTATTGATTAATTGATTAAAATGATTAATTGATGGGTAATTCTCTAAAAACTCACACGAAATCGGGAAAAGTTGCCCCGACCCCTCTTCGATTTGCGTGAAACTTTGTCCTAAGGGATAACTTTTGTCCCTGATCACGAATCCGAGGTCCGTTTTTTGATATCTCGTGACGGAGGGGCGGTACGACCCCTTCCATTTCTGAACATGCGAAAAAAGAGGTGTTTTTCAATAATTTGCAGCCTGAAACGGTGATGAGATAGAAATTTGGTGTCAAAGGGACTTTTATGTAAAATTAGACGCCCGATTTGATGGCGTACTCAGAATTCAGAAAAAACGTATTTTTCATCGAAAAAACAACTAAAAAAGTTTTAAAAATTCTCCCATTTTCCGTTACTCGACTGTAAAAATTTTTGGAACATGTCATTTTATGGGAAATTTAATGTACTTTACGAATCTACATTGACCCAGAAGGGTCATTTTTTCATTAAGAACAAAAATTTTCATTTTAAAATTTCGTGTTTTTTCTAACTTTGCAGGGAAAAAGTTTTGAAAAAGTTGGTCGTCATCGATCATGGCCGTTCATGGTCACCCGCGACAGACACGGACGACGAAACAAAGAGAAACGCAAAAAGTAACTTTTTCAGAACTTTTTTTTCGTAAAATCGCGATAACTCGTGATGTTTATAAGCAAACCCCTTATGTTTACATATCAAATTTTTTGTAATTGTCTGCTCTACAACTTTGTAGAACATTGTTACACTCTAAAAAATAACCCTGCAAAGTTAGAAAAAACACGAAATTTTAAAATGAAAAATTTTGTTCTAAATGAAAAAATGACCCTTCTGGGTCAATGTAGATTCGAAAAGTACATTAAATTTCCCATAAAATGACATGTTCCAAAAAATTTTACAGTCGAGTAACGGAAAATGGGAGAATTTTTAAAACTTTTTTAGTGTTTTTTTCGATGAAAAATACGTTTTTTCTGAATTCTGAGTACGCCATCAAATCGGGCGTCTAATTTTACATAAAAGTCCCTTTGACACCAAATTACTTTCTCATCACCGTTTCAGGCTGCAAATTATTGAAAAACACATATTTTTTCGCATGTTCAAAAATGGAAGGGGTCGTACCGCCACTCCGTCATGAGATATCAAAAAACGGACCTCGGATTCGTGATCAGGGACAAAAGTTACCTCTTGGGACAAAGTTTCACGCAAATCGAAGAGGGGTCGGGGCAACTGCTTTGTGAGTTGGCGGAGAATTACCCTGATTTATTGATTTATTGATTGATCAATTGTTCATTTGTTCATTTGTTCATTTGGTTTTAATTCCAGAGATCTTACCTGTCTTTTCATCATCTTCCCGAGCGTCTTCCTCCTCCTCGTCCTCACGATCCTCCTCTCGAGGCTCCTCGTAATCTTCATCTTTCTGCGTGACCACCACCGACTTGGGAGGAGGATTGTGACCATGCCGACGATCGTAACCCTTCTCGAAGCCCTTCTGCTCATTATCGTGGTAGATCACTGTTTCGTACCCGTTGTGGTTCTTCTTGTGGGACGTCTTCTTCGGCAGCGTCAACCTGGTTCCAAACTCCGGAACTGGCTGAATCTTCTTCTTCGTTTGTTTCGTGGGTACCACTCCGTAGGTCGTATGTTGTTGTGGATTTTTGTGGTCATTACTAGAAGTTAAAAAGGGAAAAATACACTTTTTTACTAAACGATCAACGCTGTTGATCGAGGCTTCACTAACTTATCCTCTTCCGTCACTTCGTAGTTCCGATCCTCCTCGACCTCCTCCCGACTATGCTTATCCGTATCATCATTCTTCCGTTCACTTTCCGCATGTCCGTCACTCACTTCACTTCCATGATCAACCTCTTCCCCTTTCGACTCCCCGTAACCCTCCTGCCTCTCATGCTCGTAGTCGTTTCCATCTTTGGTGTGGAAACTCTCCTTATGGCGATACCCTCCGGAACCACTCTCACTGTTCGACTTCACGTAACCAGCTTCACCACCCTTAACGTCTCCACCGTCCCCGGAATAGCTCGTAATCAACGGTCCACGATACTGACTCAAAGTCACTTTCAACACGTCCGGACTCATCTTCGGAATGAACGGGTTAGGATCGAAAATCCCAGGAAACAGGTAGTATCCAGAACTCCACCCAATCGCCACCCCCAACACTAGCACAACCCTTAAATGCCACATTTTTCACTTCCCTTCAACGCACACAGATCTTGCCAACTCCCCGTTCAAACTGCGAATGTCACTCGATTACAACCAGCTTCGAAATTTATTTTATAATAAAAGCACCAGAAAATTGCATCACGCGCAGGCAAATCAGTTCTTTCACCACCCCTAGATTGACAACGTTTGGGACCCACTCAGGTGGAACTCGGTGTTCCACCCCCGAAGAAAGCGTGGCGGTGCGGAAAATGGCGCGAAAGAAATTTTCCTCGAGCCAACCGCAGCAACAGTGAGAAATGTGTTTAATTTTGGTGGTGTGAAAGATTTGGTTGGTGCGCGATTGGCAATGTTTTTGTGGTTTTCTGTTTTTCTACAGACCTTTTTTTCTTTTTGCAGAAATAAAATTTAGTTAACTTTGTTGCCGCCATCGTGGTCGATTGGGCTTGGCAGGCAAGCGTTACTAACCGGGGGGTGAATAATTAATTGAAATGATTTACGTGGAAGGTCGTTGGATTAGTACAAAAAACTATCATGGGACAGCAGCGTTGGTGGAACAGGAAGTGGATTGCGGATGTTTATTCTATGATTTAAATTTCTTGAGAACTTCGGATAATCAAATCATGATTTATGTTTAGCATCAAATTTGAACTCTGCGACTCAATTTTAATCAAATTAATGTGGTTGATTGCCGTTAAATTTTCAATTGCATTTTCTCAATATTTCGTCGCCGCCATTTTGGCTGCCATCTTTGATTCGTGATTCAATTATTCGAAGTGATTTTTTCCGAACACTTATCATAATCTAGTCTAGACTACAGACTGTCTAGGGAAACAGACTAGCCAATGCAAAATAAACAGGCACTGGCAACGTATGTTTTGCGCTTGCAACACTGCCAGTTTTGCTGGGCGTAAATGGTGGTTGGTGTCCAGCGCGTTAGGTGTCCAGAAACATTGGCCAATCTGTTTCCCTAGACAATCTGTAGTCTAGACTGTATCCGAGCCAGACAAGATTTGTTTCAAAATTAACGATCTCAGCAGCCGAAAGATCGAAGTGATCGCTCGAAGGTAAAGGGACTTGTGTTTGACAGATAGTTTTGCCACCCAACATCTCAGAACATCAACGCGGCGTAATGTTTCGATCGCTTAAATTCGCCGGGGCAAAACTATCGAACGCTGGTGAACACCTCAAGCGTGGCGTCCTGAGCCTGGTGTGGCCCGAGACGTCACCGTCGTTCCGGAACAAGGGCGTTTTCACCCTTTCGGTGAGTTTGCGAACCGAAACTCCGTAATCATTTTGACAGCTAACGAACGCGCAGTTTTTCGCCAAACAGTCCATCCCGCGCCCGTTCACCATCCGGTTGGCCAAGGCCCAGGACGACCCGCACATAATGCACTTCATCCGGGAGCACTTCTACTGCCAGGAACCGCTGCTCAAAAGCCTCAAGGTCACCAAATCGATGGCGAACCCGTGCCTGGAGTCCCGCCTCTGTGACCACCTCAAGGACGGGTTCACGATGATTGCCGTCGAAAACAAGGACAACCGGATCGTGGGTGTGGCGGTGAACCAGCGGAACTGCGTCTGGGACGGGGACCTGCTGAAGCACAAGGCGGACAGCGTCAAGTGTGACTCGTTGCGAAAGCTGTTCTACATCTGGTCGATCGTGTCCACCGAGCCAAAGCTGCACGAAAAGTACAACACCGATTGCATCTTTGAGGTAGGTGGACGTGGTATCAATACTTGTGTGACTCACTGTATGAAAGCTCGCATGCGCAGAAGATGTGGGGGTGAAGCGATGGTTCCACTAGTGGCCGCTAGAGCGTGTGGTGGCGCGTGGATGTGCTATTTGGTTGTAACGGGCGTTTAGATGGTTGATTGTTGGAATCTTTTTTTAATTTGTTTCTTAATCTTTAGGCCGTTGCAAATATTTTTTAAAGTTTATGTCCCTTGATCTGATTAAAGTCGTTGGGGGAGGGAGGGGTCCAGTTGTTTTGCAATCATTAATTTCCAAAAAAAAAAAAGTATTTCGACATAAACTTTTTGTAACAAATACTTCATCATTAATCAGTTTTGTAAACCCTTTTTTTATAAAGCATTCGATATTTTTATTTTTAATGGGACAAGTTCGGTTGATGGCGGCAACAATTTACCATTAAAATATAATTAGGCCATTTCAACTAAGTACATTTTCGGACTTAACCCTTACACATATGAACCACACATAGAGGGAACAATCATCTGTCCACAGCTAAATCCCATTCGCACGGGTACATTATTGCCGGTTATAACACTTTTTAGAACTTTATCGGTCAAAGATTACAAATCATGTTTACATATTAAAACCGGCTATAAAAAAACCCACGTGAATGTTGTACTAAAAACATTTCTAAGTTTGGTGCCAATTGGACCATTCCTCTATTTTTCGTACCACCCTTTTTTTTTTAGCGATAACAAACCTACGCATTTTCGCAAAAAAATACTTAAAATTAATAAAAAAATAAAACTTTTTTACAACATGGGTATGAAACGATCAGCATTTTTTCATACATTTCGATGATAATAACAAAAATATTTAACAAACAATGTTACAAAACTACGTATTTATAAAAAAAATACCTTACTTTTTTAGTTTTTACAATATAGGTACAGTCCAGACTCGATTATCCGAAAGCCTTGACAAAATGTTACTTCGGATAATCGAACCACAATAAATAATCCTTGTCTTATTTTTGATTGTCGAGCCTAAGTATGACCCCTAAACTACCCTAAAGTGATTTAGGATTTTTAAATCGAAGAACTTGAATTTGATGTTAAATGTAAGAAAATAAAAAAAAACTTTGTTCGTGATTCAATTATCCGAAGTCCCAAGCAAACACCTTCGGATAATCGAACTTCGGATAATCGAAACTACGGATAATCGATGCTTCGGATAATCGAGTCTTGAATGTACCTAATGATTTAGAATTTTTGAAAGATTCAAATTATAACAATATTTTTTTAGAGTACTCAAAATTTTTGTAAAGCTTCGTCATTTCCAAAAAGTACTTTATATTTTAGGGTTTTACAATATGGGTATCAAATGATTTAATACATTTCGATAGTGATGATACTTTTTCAAATGCTAAAAATGTTCACAAGACTATGTATTTTCTTAAAAAAATACTCAATATTTTTGTATTTACAATGAAGGTTTCTAATGTGAATTTTGCATAACTTTCGAAAGTTAGAGAACTTTTTTTGAGAGCACTTAAATTGTTCACAAAATTTACATAGCTTCGAAAAAATCCTCATAATTCTAATTATTGCAGTATAGGTATCAAAAAATTGGAGTGTTTTTTCAAGCGTTTTGATAGTAACAAAATCTCTGATGATCGAATAATCTGCCCATGTTCGCATAAATGTCTTATATTCAAAAACAGCAAGCTGAGAAAAACGCAAAACAAATTTGTTCCACACATAAGGCTACATGTTAAGTTTTTACGAAAAAACTGGATTTCCTGATTTCTAGAACAAAGTATTGGATGTTGTAGACTCTTTCGAAAGAGCACACGATTTTAAACCAAACTGCATCACTAACTCAAAATTGATGAAAATGCATATGGGACATGTATGCGATCAGGGGCAGTAATCTAATTGTTAAGCTATTTTTTTGTACTTTTCTAAAAAATACGTAGATCTTTGAAAATTGGGGGTATTTACAAAAATATTACTATCGAATTGTAGTGAAAATTCTCGATGTAATAAACTGATTTCTGTTAATTTTTTGTTTCGAAAATACGTAGTTTTCTGAAAACCTGAAGTGCTCTCAAAAAAGTTAAGCAAACAAATTTTCGGAATATTTTTTTCGAGATTTCGATGCTTTGTGAAAATTTTGAGTACGCTAAAAAAAATTAAGGAAATGTAGGACAAAATCTTGATAAACATATTGTCAAAAACTCATATTTTTAGTAGTTTTTCAAAAAACCCGATTTAATCCCACCTGGGGTGAGATAGAGCCTTTCTTACTAAAGAATTAGAGCGTCCAATTTCCCGGGGTTACAAAATTCCCGGGAAACGGGAAATTTTCAACAAATTTCCCGGGAAATCCCGGGAATTCCCGGGAAATTTTAAATATATCGAAAATTGTTCTGATCCTGGTTTTGGTTAATGTTTTGCAACAAAATAGAATGAAATAGCAACTATAATGGTCAAAATAAGTGTTAGGTTCAATTTATGCCTTGGCTGCTTGTAAAAAAACCTTACAACATCAAGAAAATATATAAATTTTCTAAAGATATAAGCTGTCTTTCAATTCGTTCAAAATATCGAAAATAAAGATTAGTCTTTTGTATTAATAAAAAGTAGCTAGGTATACTTTTTTTAATCACAGTGTTTGAAAAGTGAGTATAATGAATCCATGCTCCAAAACGATAAAAAAATTTTTGAATACGTCTCTGTGACTAGTTTGAGAGAATAGGATAAAGAATAAAATTGATAATTTTAGTTGAAATGAAAAAAAAAATCATGCAGCAAATATGTTTTTCATGGCAAAACATTGATATGAAAAAAAGTAAGTTTTTTCATGACAAATATTTTATCCAGAACAAATCTTACTGGTTAGATAAGCATTGAATTTAGCTCAAAAATCTGCTTTTCACTTGAAATACCATTTTTATGTAATTACAACTCAATGTTTTCAAATATTTGGTCATGGTAAACAACACCTTAAAAAACAATTTTGATCTTGGCGGGAAGACTTACCTTATTCTCAAATAATATAACAAGTATTTTCGTTTAAAAAGCTTACCAAAATTTTGATACTTTATTTTCATTTCATAACACCGTAATTTTTGTTGCCCAACAAACAAACAAGATCTGTTCCTAGTTGTGAATGCTTCTCAAATTATTATCATCTGAAACAAATCTTGACATGAAATTTTCAGACGAACTGATAAGTTCAATAAGAACAGTAAATTGAATTTAATGAAATTAAATTGGGTTCTATCATCTTTTTTTTTTTTGTAAGTTTAAAAAAACGTACACAAAAGTTAAGAAAATGTATACTTCCGCTTAAATTTCGGGAATTCCCGGGAAATTTAGAAATTTCCCGGGAAACGGGAATTATTTTTTTTCGGGAAATCTCGGGAATTCCCGGGATATTTTTTCCCGAGACGGGAAATTGGACGCTCTATAAAGAATATAACAATAGTAGAACTTTTTTCAATTCATAACATCGACTTTGTTTATTTATAACGTCAGCACAAAAGAAAGTCTTATGATGAAAGCAAAGTATTATAAATGATATGATTTCCAAAAGAAATAAAAAACGCAATTTTCACCAAAAGAATATATTCAATCGTACAATATGTTTGTAGGGGGAGAGGGGGTAATATGCACCCCCTAAGGGAAAACTGTGATTTCTCAACCATTACAGCATTACTGTGGAAGAATTTTGTTCGATGTTCTAAAACAACTATTATTCTTCGTCATCCATGTGAAAAAAGTCTTAAAAAACCTCAAAATTGTTCGAAAATATCAAATTTCTAAAAACATTTTTGATTCATTTCAAACAACCATGCGGGGCAATATGCACCGCAACATTGGGGCAAAATGCACTACAACAACGGGGCAAAATGCACCACAACATGGGGCAAAATGCACCGGGTAAAAGCAGTTTTCACTAGTCACCACTAGATGACACCGCTGTTTTTACAAAGGAGCTTCACAGCGGTGCATTTTGCCCCGACCACGCTTTTTGCAGAAAATTTAATTAAAAATGTATTTTTTGATGTTTGTGTACTCATCTATCTACAGAATAATGAAGATTATGGCAAAAACTATATACCTCAACACTTACAATATCAATAAATGCTTTTTATATTGTCCAAAAATCATAATGAAAGTGCAAAGAAAATTAGATGAAAACACAACATTTTAAAGTTTTGCAAATAACTTGAGCTGTTTTTATACTGCGAAGCTCAAATTTTTCCAGCATGGTTTAGCAATGTTAAGCTTCCATTTTCTATGATTTTTCCGCGGAAATTTCATCCAAATACCGAGAAAAGCAGGGGGTGCCTTTTGCCCCGGGGGTGCATATTACCCCCTCTCCCCCTACGTTTGTAATCAAACAAGCGTTTATGACAAACGCGATCATAGCAAGCTTCCCAAGCGCCAGTGGCAACGCACACCGCGGTTTTGGTTTTTTAGCTTCGGTGAACCGCGTGTGCCGCACGGTGCAAGGAAGCTAGCCATTCAGCTTCTAAGAAAGTGACAGAGTCAGAGATAGCTATTTTCAACAACCGCACCACTACACACTCAATCGCGAGAACCTTAGGTAGAGAGCCATTGGCGTCGCCAGCATTGAAAACTTTGAAAACGATATAAACGATGAAAGCTTGGAAAGCTCCTATTGGAATCCAATGAACCCTGTTAAATAAAATGACGAAAATGAAGTCTACATTAAGGCGATTTTAGGAGCGCACGGGAAACAAATTGATTGTAGCCGGATGAATGTCCTACGTCACAAAAGTTTTTGCATAAACATTGGACAGTTATGCAAAAAAGGACAGAGCAAAAGAAACCGAAAAGCTACGATATCATACATGTTGTAGGAAACATCGGTAGATAAGCTACTACAAAACGAGTATAAGTCGAGGCACAAAATATATGCGCCAGCATTCTCGCACCAGCATTCGAAGCTCAACTTGACAACTTGTCGACTTGGCGACTTGGCGACGAAGCGTCGGAAATCGATGCAGTGTGATTTTTTGACGATTTTTCCGATGAAAATTCATGCTGAATCGACATAAGGGTCATTCCATCTCAACTGTGCACGAAAAAGTGCAAATTTGAAAATTACCCTCTCCGATCCTGCTCAAATTTGGCAGGGCTATTGATAGTATCAAAACATGCAAGAATCCCGAATTTCATCCAAATCGGACCACCCCCTCCATTTTTGTACCTCCCCAAAAAATCGACTTTTTGGCGATTTTTGACCAAACCTCCTAGTTTCAAACGGCGATAGCTCAGGAACCACAAATCTTAGAAGGTTGGTCTTAGACTCAATTTTGAAGGAAATTGGACGTAGAATCCATTTCCGTGATCAAAATGTTAATTAATTTATTTTTTCTACCTGTATTGCGCAATTGAAAACTTTAAACGGCCGTATCTCAAAACACCCCAACTTATTTTTTTTATTTGACCTCACCATTGTGTTCCCCGGCCAATTTTACATAAGAATCACCTATCGACAGAAATGAATATGTTTCGTTCCAGAGATATCGAATTTTAAAGTTTAGTGTTTTCGAGATTACCTACATCAGCTTCATTCGCCGCATCTGCTAGAAGCACACAGGCGGGCTGATCAATAACTGCTACCTGGTCATTTATTGAAATAATAATTCATCATAAATAATCTTTATCACATTGAGCAAAAATTTACTGTATAACTGTAGGAAACTGGAGTTCAATCGCGAATATTTATCTTCTCATAAAAAAATTAAGTGAATTTCTGTGCTAACCCACAGGACAGAGCAATAACGACACACAGTAAATGGCAGAATTGGATTACGAGGGAGCGAGCAGTAAAATGCAATTGATCTTGAAAGTAACACTGAACAATAAGTGCACGATACATTATTAGTAAAAATATGAATTAAAATGAATAAAATTTGTTGATACGTTGTACTCTAGTGAAGGAGGACCACAAGGAGTAGGAAAAGGATTTCTGGAAGGTATAAAACTGAAAAATGTTAGAAAAATACAAAGTTTGATCTGCTGCGAAGCGGCTGATTCCCCAAATTTAGTTGCGATGATTTCGACACCGTCCGAACAACAATGTTTTTTTTTTTTCTATCATTCTTGGATTCTTGGAACACAATATATATACGGCTGCTGTCCACACGTATAAGGATTTTTTAATTAAATAAACCTTGACCAAAATCATCTTTCAATCAAATGGAGCTTACTCACAATATAAAAATCGATTTAATATGATCAAACTTTTAATCCATAAATCAGATTTTAAGGGGTTTTGCTAAATGGCACTATTTTGCTACCGCCTACCGGGGGTACTCTAAAACGGTTAGCAACACGTAAAAACGGTGCATTCAAAATAACCCAATAAATATTCCTTACACAAAAAAAGATTGATCAAGGTATTAGCTATTTGAAAAAATATTTGCGTAAAATTATAAAAATAAAAATAAAATTAATCATCTCCCAGAACACCAGGTAGCAGTTATTAATCAGCCCGCCTGGTTACTTCCAGCAGATGCGGCGAATGAAGCTGATGTAGGTAATCTCAAAAACTCAAAACTTTAAAATTCGATATCTCTGGAACGAAACATATTCATTTCTGTCGATAAGTGATTCTTATGTAAAAATGGCCGGGGAATACGATGGTGAGGTCAAATAAAAAAAATAAGTTGGGGTGTTTTGAGATACGGCCGTTTAAAGTTTTCAATTGCGCAATACAGGTAGAAAAAATATTTTAATCAAAATTTTGATCACGGAAATGGATTCTACGTCCAATTTCCTTCAAATTTGAGTCTAAGACCGACCTTCTATGATTTGTGGTTCATGAGCTATCGCCGTTTGAAAATAGGGGTTTTGCTCAAAAATCGCCAAAAAGGCGATTTTTCAGGAGGGTACAAAAATGGAGGGGGTGGTCCGATTTGGATGAAATTCGGGATTTTTGCATGTTTTGATAGTCGCAACAGCTCTGCCAAATTTGAGCAGAATCGGAGATGGTAATTTTCAAATGGTGTTCCGCTTCAGGTGGAATGACCCATAATTAAGAAGATGGAAATGACGTCCCGCCTTAAAGTAAAACCTATACCTTTCTTTAGTAAGAAAGGCAAAAAACGTTGTTTGTGAAAATTTGGATTATTATTACTTTTGAAATGTGTAAAAAATTACCGATCATGTGATACAAATATTGTAAAAACAGATTTTTGTGCTTTTTTAAAGTAATTTTGTGTTTTTTTTTGTATTTTCAAACATACTGGCATGACTGTTGAAATGTATTAAGTTTTTTTTAATAATGAATTATCGAAATATTGGAAAAATGTGGAATTGTTGCTGGATAATGTGCCAAATGAAATACAAAATGTATTTCCAATATTCCATTTTTGGGTTTTGTGGAGAATTGCTCTAATGTATAATTGTCCAGGGAGCATTTGAGGATTGATATTTGCTTTTCATCGAACCCCTTGGACAATTCCCTATAAAATGCCACCGGTAAATAGTTTTTAATGTTAGTGTTGCAAAATTATGAGAAGATGATTTTGTTTTGGAAAATCGTTAAAAAGAGGGTGGTGCCAAAACAAAAGTGGTAGACCGATCGGTTCCAAACCTAGAATTTCTGTTAAATACCGATATATTAATGTTTCGTCCATGATTTATGGAATGACACAATTTATTTATTTTGTTATTGACAATATGAGAACGGCTCAAATATTTTTCTTAAGATTTTTTTTAAATGTTATCAACTGGGGCAAATCGGAACTACATTATGAATAGGGACAGCAGTTTTGAAATCATTTCGAAGCTTCAAAAATGAAAATCGATACACTTATTTATTTTATCTGTATCTGATCCAACCAAAATCAACCAAAAATATTAAAATAACTATTTCAATGTGTTTCGTTTCTCCCCAGATGACGGTATAATAAACTACATGTTCACTGCTATTATATGCTAATTTACGATTTATCTAAATTTTTACCAGCTACAATAAGCGATGTAAGGATCATTCTTATGATAAATTTGCTGAACCTTAAAAAACGCACACACAATTAAGTTTTAGATGTAAGAACAGAAGAACAGAAAGTGGCAAAAAGTACGTCTTTTTGGTTATTGTAGGTGTCTTTCGATGATTTACAGTTGAGTTATGGAAAATAGGAAATTTCTAAATATTTTTTTTTATTTTTTTTTTGATTTCATAGGCGAATCAGGCGTTCGTTTACAATTGGCGAAATACGGTTTACAGCTAGAAATCAATTAAAAGCTTTTCTTAGTATAAATCCACAAAAATCGAAGGAGTCATACCGCCACATCATGACGAGTTAATAATGGACCACAGATTCCTGACCAAAGACCAAAATTGTGCTAATTTTCACCAAAATCGTTTTTGTCGAAATACTTGTTTCAGCAAAATTTTAGGATTTATATATGAAAAGCTGCATCGTATTAGTTGAAAGGTTTCTTATCAGTTATTTTTTTTTGTTTTATGAGTTTAAATTTAAACCTTATTTAAAACAAATCATTTATTTATTTTTTGTCAAAAATACGGAGAAATGGCAAGAAAACATGCAATTAAAATCAGGCTTTTTAATTAATTATAAATACGTTTATATTGGCAGACCAATGCTTCCGCTAGCTAGCTCAAGGTTCACGACCCTAATCTCACCTCCCTCCTTCTTTTGCATTGATCTCTCCTCCCTTCCCTCGCAGATCGCAATCCTGGCGACGGCACGCGAGGCCCAAGGCCAGGGCATCGGATATCAATTAACGGTCCACTCGCTCAACCTGGCACGTGATTTGGGCTTCGAGGTGGCCCGGATGGACTGCACCAGCGAGTACAGGTAAGTTGGTGTTGCCCCAGAACCAGCCTCAGTTTGTTGGCCCGCCGATAACATCAATGTTTTTGCCTTGGCCGACGCGGTCCCTCGTCCTGACGTCCTGACTTTTCAGCTCCCGATTAGCGCAACGGGCCGGCATGGAGTGCATCTGGTCGGTGCCGTACAAACATCTGGTGGACAACGCTAAAAAGCCGGTGGTCAAGCCGGAAGTGCCCCACACCCACATCCGGGTGCACGCGACCCAGCTCAAGCCGACGGCGACGACGACGACCAGCAAGGGATTGGCCTGAACGAACGAACACCCATTTTGAGGACCCCAACTGTTTGGCCTAGTGTGAGTGTGTGTGTGTGTTTGTGTGCGTGTGTGTCATGTTTGCATTTATTGAATAAATTGTATTAATTGAATTGATGGTGATCTTGATGGGTTGGTGTGGCGTGCGAGCAGTGCCGGGACGGACTCCGTCCTGTTTCGGCCATGTTTTGATGGATGAGTGCTAATGAGACCGTATCCGGTTTGTGTTTTTGCCGACCTGAATGGATGGAGCTTGAGCTGTGCAACTGTAATTTGCATTTTGACCTGGCATACTTTTTTTTAATTTTTATCATTTTAATGTTGCACAATTTATTATAATGATACAAATAAAGTCAAGAGATAAAAGTACAGCATAGACTCGATTGTCCAAAAACGCGATTATTCATAGTTTCAATTATCTGAAGTTCGTGTGATTTTTCTGCAACCCATTTTTTGCCAAATTTGAATGGCTGATTTCCGATTGCAATTTTAATACTGTTCAGCATTGCACGACCTTTTCCAAATCATAAAAACTGCCCTTGGCCTGCATATTTCCGACCTAAACCTTTCCAATTGAAACTTTTCCCCCCCGGACGGCATTCCTACATAATGAATGCACTTTGTTCGCCCTGAATCGAACATGATTCAATTTCCGTCAATTTTCCAGCTTCACACACAAACGAATTTCCTCCACCTGAATTCCAGAGCGTATGTGACGTAAAAGCACACACTCACACACATGCTAACAAATGTGAACGCATCCTTGGGGCCCTGGATTGCGTGTGACGATGACGACGACGATGGAGCGTCCAAAATTGAATTATTTGTCCACCCCCCGGATGGGCGAGAGAAATGCGGATGTGTTTGTGTTTGGGGACGCCAACGGGGAAATGCATCATAAAATATACACACACTTCCGATACATTCCCGAGGACGGTGCTTTCGATTGGTTTTGTCTGGGCACGATGTGGAGGTAAAACGCTTCGAGTTGGGTTTTGCGCTGGAATTTACAAGTTTACTTTTGTTTAGATTTGGGTTTACTGGTCTCAATTTTTATGTTTCCAGCAATATTTTGATGCTGTGGTAGAAAAATATCACTTATTCAAAATAGCTGCTTGTCCATTGTTCAATAACCTAAACAAACCTACTGAAAATCAAAAGCTACAAAAAAAAAAAAAAGATGCAGAATTCAAAATACAAAGCCTAAGCACAAACGAAATTTCAACACCATTCAGCTGTACTTCAAATGCGTAGATGCAAGTTTTCAGAGTGTAGATGGATAATAATCCCCGCAACTCTCCCTGGCTGCAACATTTGTTCCACAGATCACTTTGAAACTGTTGTAAGGGGTTCCGAAGGGTTTTTGAGAAATGTTTTCTCGATGTATTGCTATTTTCGCCAATTTCTCAAAACCACACGTTAAAAAAACATGACTCTCGGTCTTTTCAAAGTCAAATTTTTTAACTGTAATTTACACTCGATTATAAAACCGAAAACCTTTTCTGCCCATGATCTTTTAATGTCCCTATGCATTTGCATCATTTTGATTTTGTACATACATGAGAATCGGTGAAAATGCCAAGAGGATTATCCAATCACGAGATATCGTGGCACCCGTCATTCAATCTGGTGTTTCAAGAAAAACGCTCGGAAAGTTTGACAGTTCACTTTGCGTAAGCATAATTTCCAGCTTAAATCGTCTGTTACTTCCTTATTCATGTAATATCTTTTTGTTAAAAAAAAATCGAAGTGATTGGAAACTATATTTTAAGTGGATTTATTAAATTTTCTGTATCATGAAATTTAGATATTTTGATTTTCTAGCTTTTAAACCTTCAGAAAAAAAATAAAAAGTTTGGGAATTCGCTCTAGAAAACTTGATATCACCCCATTTTTGGATTTTTAGCACATTTCCTTATGGGTGGGACATTTTTTTTTCAATGTTTTTCACAGCTTGCTGTTTTTGCATATGAGACGTCTATGCGAACATGGGTTCTTTTGAAATCGATGACAATAAATTAATCAAATCCAAAACTTATTTCAGTTTCAATCAACTATTTTAATAAGTACAGCAAACACAGCCTAAAAATTGCATGTTCTATAACTGTGGAATTAATTGTACCTTAAGAAAGACCTAAACTGTAACATCCAGTGCTTTGTTCTAAATATCAGGACGAAACCAGTTTTTCGCGAAATCTTAACACGTAGCCTTATGTGTGGGACAAACTTTTCTTGCGTTTTTCTCAGCTTGCTGTTTTTGCATATAGGACATTTAAGCGAACATGAGCAGTAAATAGGGTGCTAAAACCGTATGATTTTTTTTACCTAAAACGATAAAAGTCGTTCTAGAGAACCAGTTATGAACATTTTTTTTTAATATCAAGCAAAAGAATATGTTCCTAAAATTAAGCTTAAATTGTTGATATTATTGTTCACGATGCTACAACATTTTTTTTTCAGGAAAATGACACTCTGTACGACAAATGGGACAGTTATTCGAACAGGGACAGACAGAGGGTTTAAAATGGATTTTCAAATCAATCTTGAAAAATAAGCATCACCACCTTTCTTGACAGAAAGTATCCTATATGACAGCTCGTTCCATAGCTGATCCATCGTTAAATGTTATCTTTGTCATTTATTTTTGTCCAATGAGCTTTCCGATAAAAATATTTCCGAGGCTAGAAAATTGAGTCACACATAAAATATTTCCAAATTTCCAAAAAATCACAAATAAATTGCCAAGACCTGTGTTTTTTCAACATTTTTATTTTCAAAACCGATGTAGATCAATTCCGGAATTTTTCTGGTACTTTTGTACCCGACCCTCTCCGATTTAGATGAAACTTTTTAGACATGTTATCCTAGGCCTATATAAGCCATTTTTGTATATATCGAGCCAATTGCACTCGAAAATAACATGTTATTTAATATTTTTGTATTTTGCAATTTAAAAATTACTGTATCTTGAAGCCGATGCATCGTATCAAAAAGTGGTCAAAGACAAACTTGTAGGAAATTAGACGGCCTTTCTGAAAAAAATACACTGAAATAAAAACACACGCCACTTCTATGAGACTTTTTGATTTTTAAGTTTAAAAGTTAAATTTTAAGGTGATGTGACGATTTTTTTTCTTGTTCAAAATTTTTCAGGAAATAGCCTAAGATGTTACAAAAAGACTGACGAAAAACGAAGGATGGTCTGTCTCTCGTAAAAAAATACAAAAATCATTTACTAAAACTGTTTTCTTTAAGTGGTTTAAACGTCAAAATTTTTGAATACCGATAGTTGGAATCGATTTTACAGACAATTTTACATAAAGGTTTACATATTGACCATTGTCCTATGTGCAATCCTTGGAAAGATACAGCGGTTTTAAAAATAAAAATGTTGAAAAAATATGTTTTTTGGTGGTATTTTTTTAGGAGAGCAGTTTTCTGAAAACTTTTTGTTACATTTTAGGCTATTTCCTCAAAAAAATTGAACTAAAGAAAATCGTGACATAACTTTAAATTTAACTTTTAAACTTGAAATTCCAAAAAGCAGCATGCAATTTTATTTCAGCTTATTTATTTTTTTCAGAAAGCCCATCCGATTTCCTACAAGTTTGTCTTTGACCACTTTCTGATACGATGCAACGGCTTCGAGATACAGTAATTTTTAAATTATAAAATACAAAAATATTTAAATAACTTACGCCCTTTTCAAGCGTTATTTTTGAGTACAATTGACTCCATATACATAAAAATGGCTTATATAGGCCTAGGATAAAATGTTTTCAATGTTTCATTGATATCGGAGAGGGTCGTGTATACCAATTCCTTTTTTGACAATTAATTGCTCGTCATTTAATGAACAATCTAAACTCAATTGTCATAATTTACTTGATAATATGATCTCCATACCCGCAGCAACTTGGTTCTGGAAACGAATGTGAGCGCTTGGTGAATCTTTTACTTGGTAATCTGTACACCCACGATTATTTGTTTTTTGCACGAATTTTAGTGCTAAGAATAGAAATAATCCGCTCTCCCCTCCCAAGCACCGGAAATTTTCAGCAGATGTAGCGACACCTCGTATAGACGCCCTTGCTCCCATCACGTCACTAATGGAATTGACAAAATTTACCTGATAATCCCCCAAAAAATGATCAGCAATTTCACAAAATCATAATTCAGCTTGCGATTCATTGGTTTCAGCGCTTGAAAGAAATATTTTGCTGAATATACGTATTTTTAGGATATAACCATGGTATATTTACATCCGTGAGTGTAAAAAGTGATCCAAATTGGTGGATTTCAGGGTTTCATACTTGGAACGGTCGTTGGATAGATAGAAAGATCACGAGAAAGTCAAAATCTAAGTAAAAAAATGTTCAATTCCCGATTTTCATTTTTTTTAAACATTGGCGATCTCTAAACTGTTCCAAATTTGTCGGATGACAAAGAAGTTTTTTATTTTAATACAAGAAACTTTCATTTTTAATACCAATCTCCAATCTGTAAAGTTGAAGCCGGAGTTGGTGACGTACTTTTATGTACCCGAAGTTGAAGTTAGATTTGGCTTAATTTCAACAAATTGTATTGGAGTTGTTGTTTGAGTTGATTGTATTTGTGGAAGTGACAACATGAACTTTTTTTTTGCAGAACATAAAGCGAAGACACTCTTAAGTTCCATCAACTGAAAGAGATGCTACAATTAAAAAAAATGAACTGCTGGAATGTACATAAATTAATATCTAATATTCAGGGCTGTGGAGATTTTTAGCTTTTGTAGTTAGTCTAACTTTGTCTCCGATTCCGAAAACTAAAAATTTGGCGACTCTGGCTTCAAATACAGCTCAGGTTTTTGGAGATTGAGTGAAAAATATAACGCTATCCTTGTACCAAGTCCGTACAATTGTATTCAACTTGATTTGCAACCTCTGCTCAAAAATCAACAAAGAAGCAACCATTCCCATACAGTCCAGCCCAATCCATCGAAAGGAGATTCCCACAGGATGCACCCCAACATACCGTTACCAACCCGGGTACCATCGAGTGGAAAGCTCGAATCCTCGGCCCAGCCAGGCAGCAAATTCTATTTTCCAATCGAACAGTTCAATGCATAAATTAAATTATACCAAACAATAAGCTGATGCGCACACCTGGTTGACTCGCCAGGATGCGTTTTGAGGATCGTGTTCGCATGTTTGAAGTTTTTGTTTTGCGAGAGGGAAAAAGGCACTTTCCCATTTTCCAACGTTGGGTCCGTCGTCATCATCCGGCTGGATGGACTCGGTGGAAGCTCTGCTAGCTGTGGTCGATCGCAAATACTCACTGACAGGCTGTAATCCGATGAGTGGAGGGCATTGGCGTGGCCCATTCGAGCATGTCCCGGGCCCGTCGAAAGTCGTGTTTTATGCACGTGTTTCGAGAGCAGGTGTTTTGGGGGTTGGGGGAGTTCTTTTTTGTTTTGTTCAATGGGGTTAACAATCGTGCGTGTCACGAATTTCGGCGAGTGTGAAATGGAAATTTCGGGTTTAACTGGGTATTACGGGTTCAATTTTTTATTTATCAGCTTGGAGCGATTGAAAGCGATTGGTCAAGCTTTGCGAGAAAAGGATTTTACGAGAGGGCAACTCGAACTGGTTTGAAATATTTAAAAATGGTATTCGAATACAAAAACATCTTTTCATATGCTCTTGCTTTACTGCTTTCCAGCAAAGCTACTGTCCATTTGTTACATTTTCCAGTTCCTTCAAGTCACCGCATCAAGAATTCAAACCATTCAAAATATTTAATCTTCATATTATTTCTCACCAGCCGGTGTGTTGATTTATTTATGGCATTCTAGCAAGTCCCCCTCTTCAGCCTTTTTTCTACCGCAAAACAGTCAACGTTGCAACACTGGGAGGCAGACGTCCAAAGTCACAACACCCGGCGGGCACCATCATCCCAGCCCCATTCAGCCCTATACTTTATAAGTACACTTCATTTACGAGGGTGTCATCCACTCTGTAACTGTCAACCCATCTTCTTCCCCCTTTTGTGGCTTGCACTTGGGTTGGTTAGTTGGCTTGCAGTTGAAACTTTTGGGCAACGGGCCTGGAGGTGGTGGGTGTGCAACTGGAGCTTTGTGGTGAAGTTTTGCAGCTTTTCGAAATAAAGTAGCTGGATTTGTTACTTGGGGGTGAAAAATTGATAAGGGCATCAAATGTACTTAAAGTGTTTGTCCAAGGAGTGAAACAGTTTCTTAAACAATACTATACCATTGTTATTTCTGAGCAGTTCTCTCAGATTTCGGTCATTCGATTTTTTTTGTATTTTTTAATCCGACTGAAACTTTTTTGGTGCCTTCGGTATGCCCAACAAGGCCATTTTGCAACATTAGTTTGTCCATATAATTTTCCATACAAATTTGGCAGCTGGCCATACAAAAATGATGTATGAAAATTCAAAAATCTGTATCTATTGAAGGAATTTTTTGATCGATTTGGTGTCTTCGGCAAAGTTGTAGGTATGGATATGGACTACACTAGAAAAAAATGATACAAGGTAAAAAAATTTTTGGTGATTTTTTATTTAACTTTTTGTCACTAAAATTTAATTTGCAAAAAAACACTATTTTTTTATATGTTTTAGAGGACATCAAATGCCAACTTTTCAGAAATTTCCAGGTTGTGCAAAAAATCTTTGAGCGAGTTATGAATTTTTGATTCAATACTGATTTTTTCAAAAAATCGAAAAATTGGTCGCAAAAATTTTTCAACTTCATTTTTCGATGTAAAATCAAATTTGCAATCAAAAAGTACTTTAGTGAAATTTTGATAAAGTGCACCGTTTTCATGTTAAATCCATTTTAAGGTGACTTTTTTGAAAATAGTCGAAGTTTTTAATTTTTTTAAATCAGTGCACATGTTTGCTTACTCTTGAAAAAAATATTTTTGAAAAGCTGAGAAAATTCTCTAAATTTTGCACTTTTGAACTTTGTTGATACTACCCTGTGTTGCTGAGATATTGCCATGCAAAGGTTTAAAAACAGGAAAATTGATGTTTTCTAAGTCCCACCCAAACAACACACCATTTTCTTATGTCGATATCTCAGCAACTAATGGTCCGATATTCAATGTTTAAATATGAAACATTCGTGAAATTTTTTGATCTTTTCGAAAAAAATATTTTAAAATTTTTTAAACCAAGACTAACATTTCAAAAGGGCCAAACATTCAATTACGCCCTTTTAAAATGTTAGTCTTGGTTTAAAAAAAATTAAAATATTTTTTTCGAAAAGATCGGAAAATTTCACGAATGTTTCATATTTAAACATTGAATATCGGACCATTAGTTGCTGAGATATCGACATAAGAAAATGGTGTGTTGTTTGGGTGGGACTTAGAAAACATCAATTTTCCTGTTTTAAAAACATTTGCATGGCAATATCTCAGCAACTAAGGGTCGTATCAACAAAGTTCAAAAATGCAAAATATAAAGAATTTTCTCAGCTCTTCAAAAATATTTTTTTTCAAAGGTGGGCAAGCATGTGCACTAATTTAAAAAAAAATGAAAAACTTCGACCAATTTAAAAAAAGTCACCTAAAACTGGATTTAACTTGAAAACGGTGCACTTTATCAAAATTTCATTAAGGTACTTTTTGATTGCAAATTTGATTTTACATCGAAAAATGAAGTTGAAAAATTTTTGCGACCAATTTTTTAATTTTTTGAAAAAATCAGTATTGATTCAAAAATTCATAACTCGCTCAAAGATTTTTTGCACAACCTGGAAATTTCTGAAAAGTTGGCATTTGATGTCCTCTAAAACATATAAAAAAATAGTGTTTTTTTGCAAATTAAATTTTAGTGACAAAAAGTTAAATAAAAAATCACCAAAAATTTTTTTAACGTGCATCATTTGTTTTTGTGTAGTCCTTATCCATACCTACAACTTTGCCGAAGACACCAAATCGATCAAAAAATTCCTTCAAAATATACAGATTTTCGAATTTTCATACATCATTTTTGTATGGCCAGCTGCCAAATTTGTATGGAAAATTATATGGACAAACTAATGTTGCAAAATGGCTTCTTTGGGCATACCGAAGGCACCAAAAAAGTTTCAGTCGGATTAAAAAAAACGAAAAATTAAAATTTAAGAAAAAAAGACCGATTTGGTAGAGAATTGCTCTTCTTATATGTGTGATTTGAACTCCATAATAATAATATAATATAATGACCAAAAAAATATTCAAGGCAAAGTTGTTCTCTTCAGAACAATTCTCTACCAAAACCGGAAATGGATTTCATTTAGGGATTTTTAGTTATGTTTTAGGGGACCAAAACCCGCAACTTTTAAGTCATAGAGAAGTAAGGTTAAGAGTTTTACCGCCGAGTCATGAATATTAAAAAAAGCAGTGATTTTTGGAAAAAAAATTGACTTATTTTTTATGTAAATTTGAATTTGCAATCGAAAGAGTAGTATATGCAACAATATTCAAAAAGAGGATTTTTTTCAGCACGAGTCGTACATTTATTCAACGAGGTTCACCGAGTTGGATAAATAAGACGAGTGAAGAAAAAAAAATCAAGTTTTGCAACGAGTTCCATACAACGTTTTTTGCAATTCCGATAAACACTCTTTGAACAGAATTATAGTACAAATGACCATACATTGAGTCAATGAATCAAATAAATTTAAAAAAAAAAATGTTGAAATGTATAACTTTTACAAACAAGTGCTAAAAAGTTCAACTCTTCAGCATCCATTTCGAAGCTGAAAAGTAGAACTTCTCGGCATATGTTTTGAAAAAAATTACAATTCGATTTTGTTACTTTTGGTAAAAAAAGAAGGCTGTTTCGTCGTTCAAGAATGACAGGAAAAATAAGTAGTTTTACGACGGAATTGCAAAAAAATACTTTACAAATTTTGTGATAAAGTGTCTCGTTTTCATGATATGGTCACCGAATGTTTGATTCCAGCAAAATATTTGAAGTTTCTGGATTTTAAAAAATTGTGACCATGAGTTCTGACCATTTCTGAAAATATTTTATTAAAAAGGTCATAATTTTTTTAAATAAATTGCTGTAAAATTGTCCAAGAGACATTGAAGATTTCAACCTCAAGTTGCTGTGATACACTGGTTTAAAGAAAAAGAAGCAGGAAAATTTAAGTTTTCTAAGTCTCACCCAAACAACCCTCCAATTTCAATTGCTGATGTCTCAGCAACTAATCGTCCGATTTTTAATGTTAAAAAGTGAAACATTTGTGAAACTTTCTGATCTTTTCGAACACAATATTTTCAATATTTTTTAATCAAAACTAACATTTCAAAAGGGCCAAACATTCAATATTACGCCCATTTATAATTTTAGTCTTGATGCAAATAAAACGAAAAAATAAACGTATCAAAAAATCTCGAAAATAAAAATACGGTTTTTTGGATATCGAGTTTTTGTAAAAAAAACTAATAAAAAAATCGGCAATTGTTTTCCGTGCATGTTCCTGTTTTTTTTTTCTGAAAAACACCAAATTGATCAGAAAATTCTTGCAAAAGTTACAGATTATCGAATAATTACTTACCAGTTTTATATGGCCAGCTGCCAAAATTGTATGGAGACTTGAATGGGTGAACCAATGACATAAATGGCTTCTTTGGTCATAGGAAAGGTCCCCAGAAAGTTTGAGCCAAATAAAAAATACAAAAAAAAAATGGTCGGAATCAGCCGATGATAGGCTTCCCGTACAGGTGTGAATAACAATACAGATGTCATTTCAATATCAAGTCCTGTTATAATTATTGATATACCCTCCTAAGGAAAACAAAAAATTGTTAAATTTCTAAGTGTCCATAATACAATTTGTTTTTTTTTATTTTGCTTGCTATGACCAGAAATATGGGATAAATTTTACCAATTTGGCAAGGACATAATTTTGGTCATAAAATGTGGTCTTTATACCAATACTTTTTTTAAAGTTAAAAATTTGAAAGTTGATTAATGATAACAACAATGTGTTCGAAAATGTTCTAAGTGTCCGTAATACAATTTGTTATATTTTTTTCATTTTGTCTAAAATTGCTGGAACTATGGGATAATTTTGACTAATTTTGTCAAGGACAGAAAATGAAATATTTGAAAGTAATTTTTTAATTATTGATATTAGAATTTTCTTTTAATTATTGGAATATAAAAAAAAATTAGAATATAATAGTTTGATCGAAAATGTTGTGCATAGCGAAATATTTTATTATTATTTTATCGCTAGAAATGCTAGAAATTTAAAAATATTTTGGTTATAGAAATTTTGCAGCAAAACCTAAAGACACATTTCTCCACCTTTGAACAAGCAGCGTAAACCTATGATTTTTTGAAAAAAAAAAAAAAAAAAAAACATTTTCTCTGTTATTGAATTTTCTTGTAATTTATTGAACAAATCTCTGTCTAAAACACCCAGCTAATCTGGGTGTTTTAATAACAAGCTCTAACCTCCTGACAATTACAGCACTTGAGCTTTTCTATGTATTTCTACCTGATCGGGTTGGAAAACATATAATATAACACGTTTAAAAAAAAACTAACCACAAGTCGATGTCGTCGTGCTATCTTGTCCTACCCGCCATTTCGACGTTCCAAGAAAAACGCGTATTAATGTTTGACCTTGACTAAACAAAAACGAAAGCACGCAATGTAAACAATAACAAACACGTTTTGTTTGGCTAACCATTGTCTATTGGGCATTGTCCCGAAGTTTGGTTGAAGTCAG